>NW_017678962.1:0-18988 GCF_001879085.1 Nicotiana attenuata
GACAGTCTAGTAGAGAAAAGTTTCAAAATACAACGTGATCCTATGACCACCCCGGCACCCATACATGACCCACTTAGATGTCTACGGAGCCTCTAAGGATACAGAATACCAAAATGATAATGCCGGCAACAAGGCCCCGGCCATACCTCAAAATGTGGAAATTTACTCAAAGAAGAACTACAAAAGCCCCGGGAGGAATGACGGCTCACCAAGACAGCTGTGAAAGGAGCAAGAGAGCACCACTATCTGCGATCGGCACTATCAGCAACGGAACCTCCTATATCCATTCAAAGATGTAGCGCCCCCGGCAAAAGGGACGTTAGTACTGTCAAATAGTACTATTATGTAAGGCAAACACAATTCTTAATAGGGTGAACAGTGAACAAATAGAAGGCAGTTATATCATCAACAAGTACATCACAGGATTACGAGGAGAAACACCAAATAAGGTTCACATGATTCCGGTTAAGTCTTTCCATTCCTTTAGGCTAATGTTCTTTAGTGCCAAGTGCCATACTTATAATGTAATGCCACCGTGGTTTTTACACGGAGTCCGGTCTCGGCCCGACCGGCTAAGACATCCCAAGTGAGACATATCCAAGTCCACAATGATATTCAGAAATCCAATATAAATGCCACCATGTGTACAGCATGGCGTCCGATCTCGGCCCGATCGGCTAAGCCATCTCACTTGGGACATAACGTCTTTCGATTACTCCTTAGTTCCCATTTCCTTCCAATTTTCCCATTACATGGTACAACACCTCTTTTTGTTAATTTATTTGTTGGGACTTGGATACATTGTTACAACAAAAGTGTTCCTTTTGTTAATTCGTTCATATAACTTCATCATCCGTGTCGATAAGGGGGCTATCCTATAAGGCATGCACACATAAGAAAATAATGAACACTTGGAGAACATAATCACATTTTCTAATATCATGATTTCAGAATAAACACATAGAACAATTTTGGGACGAAAGTCCGTCACCCAACACATTAATGCAATTCATCAAGTATGATCGATTCGAAAGTCACGCCAACTATTTGGACACTAAGAATTCAACACTAAGAAGAAGAGGGTTAGCCATACATACCTTAATGGAGCTTCCCTTAAATCCTTACAATAAATTCCAGAATTTCCTAGCAACTTCGATCTATTTTATGAGAATTACAAATTAAGCCAAGAATCAGAGACATGATTAAGATTCTAGCTCATCTGAGCATATTGTCAAGCGCTAGGTGTGCATTGTAGTTTTAGGAACCCTTTGTGAGAGATTTTTATCACCTTCCGCGCCAATTGCGATCTTTTCAACTCACAATCCTCCCATACCCCATAGTCACTCATGCATGCAAGATGGTAAATTCCTATACCCACGAACTCACCCGTGATCACTTATTTTAGTAGAATATCGAAATTATAGATTAGGGCGCAAGTTCTTTCCTCTTAGAATGAAGACCTAGCAGATTTTTACTTGATAATCTTCAAGGGATTAGGTAAATATCAAATTGGGACTTGATGAAGACCACCCTCTCTCTCTCTCTAGAACTTTCTCTCTCACTCTATTTTCAGGAAAATCGCATAAAAGGGGTCTAAGGTGGTGTTTTTAATGGAATGGGGTCGGGTTTTAAAAGTTAAAAAATAGGAGCCCCGACAGAATCTACGTTCGCATATGCGATCGCATAACGGACATGCGGCCCGCAATAGGGACCGCAAAAATGGTCTCCAAAACCTGAACAAACTGCCCGGGTATGCGATAAGAATGCTGTCCGCATACCTGTTCTGCGATCGCATAATGCACCGCAGAACTGCCCCTCGCAAAAATGCCAAGGGAATTATGCGATGACTATACGGCACGCATATTGATTATACGATCGCATAATTTGGCCGCATAGTTGACCTCAAAATTAACCAACACACTGTCTGACTCTGCAGCGACTATGCGGTTCGTATAGGCATTATGCGATCGCATAATGGACCTCAGAAACGCACTTTTCTGGAGAAATATTATTACTTAAATTTTTAATGCACAGCTCAGTCCAAAGGGTCCGAACCGTGTCTCACAAGCTCGTCGTGAACAATTTTATGACTTTCTAACACATACTCCTAACTTGGCACTACGAGATCTCGGGTTTTTTAAGTAAAAATTTCACAGGGCCTTGCATCCTCCCCCACTTAGGATCATTCATCCTCGAATGAGGATCAAGGTTCACTCATTAGTAATCCTTATGCAACTCCAGCTTTTTCACACCATGACACATATCAATAGCCCTGAATTAGCTAACTCCCTAAATTTCCGAAAATTTTGCTAGGGTTTCCTTTGTATCTAGGCCTAACCACCTGCCAGAGAGCCCCAGAAGCATATCGTAACAGCATTTACACAATCCTTAGACATGGCATATCTTGCAACGACACCAACCCTGGCCGCATAGGCAACATATAATCAAAATAGGACCATTCTACATAGACCAATCCAAGGATATAGAGTTCATAGGAACCAAATTCATAAGTACTATTACATGGCTATACAAAGAAATGTGGGTACTTCTTTTTCATTTCTTCCTCGACTTCCCAAGTGGCTTCTTCAATCTGCTGGTTTCACCATAACACTTTTACGAAGGCAATTTCTTTGTTTCTCAACTTTCGGATCTGCCTGTCAAGAATGGCAACTGGAATTTCTTCATATGACAGTTCTTCGTTAACCTCAATAGTTTCAACTGGCACAATAGTAGATGAATCCCCCGCTACCTTCTTCAACATAGACACATGGAAGACTAGGTTTACCAATGACATCTCGGGTGGCAGCTCAAGCTTGTATGCCACCTGTAGAATCCTCTGAATGATTTTGTACGGTCCAACATACCTCGGACTCAATTGTCCTTTCTTTCCAAACCGCATGATACCCTTCATGGGGGAAACCTTAAAAAATACCCAATCATCTTCTTTGAACTCTAAATCTCTGCGACGAATGTCCGAATAAGACTTTTGGCGACTCTAAGTAGTTTTCAACCTTTCCTTAATCATCTTGACTTTCTCCATGGCCTGATGCACGAGGTCCGGCCCTATCAGTTCCGCTTCTCCCACCTCGAACCACCCAATGGGAGACCTACATCTCCTAACATACAATGCCTCAAATGGTGCCATCTCGATACTAGCATGGAAGCTGTTGTTATAGGCAAATTCTATGAGTGGCAAATGGTCGTCCCAGCTACCTTTGAAATCAAGAGTGCAAGTACGCAACATGTCTCCAAGCATCTGAATAGTCAGCTCCGCCTGCCCGTATGTCAGTAGGTGAAAAGCCGTACTAAGATTTACCTGCGTACCCAAACCTCGCTGAAATTTCTTCCAAAAGTTGGCCGTGAACTGAGCCCCTTGATCCGAAATGATTGAGATTGGAGTGCCATGCAACCTGACTATTTCCTTGAAGTACAACTGAGCATACTGTTCTGCTGTGTCGGTAGATTTAACTAGCAAGAAGTGCGCTGACTTTGTGAGTCGATCCACGATTACCCAAATTGAGTCGAACATGCGCGGAGTGCACAGTAACCCTACCACAAAATCCATGTTGATCATCTCCCATTTCCACATTGGAATTTCTATGCTTTGAGCCAATCCACCAAGCCTTTGATGTTCGGCCTTCACTTGCTGACAATTTGAACATTTTGCCACATAGTCCGCCACATCCTTATTCATGTTGTTCCACCAATAAACTTCCTTGAGATCATGATACATTTTTGTAGAACCCGAGTGTACGGAATACTTGGAAGTGTGAGCCTCTGCCATGATCCTTTCCCGAAGACCGTTAATATCCGGAACACATAGGCGGCCTTGGCACCGTAGGGTACCATCATCCACCCCAAAGGAAGAAGATGTGGTGTTGTGTTTATGAACCCCCTCTTTCAGTTGTGCTAACAATGGATCGTTGAATTGCTTCTCCTTCACCTCTACCACAAGCGACGATTCAGCCCTATTCTGCACAATCACTCCTCCTTCACTAGAGTTCGCAAGGCGAGCTCCCAAACTAGCCGACTGGTGAACCTCCCGGGCCAAGGGCCTTTTATATGCCTCCAAATGAGGCAAACTCCCCATAGATTTCCGGCTAAGAGCATCCGCCACAAAATTGGCCTTTCCGGGGTGATAGAGAATATCGATGTCAAAGTCCTTGAGAAACTGGAGCCATCTCCTCTGTCTCAGATTCAATTCCTTTTTCTCGAAAATATACTGAAGACTCTTGTGGTCCGTAAATATATCCACATGGACCCCATACAAATATTGTCGCCAAATCTTTAGTGCAAACACCGCCGCCGCAAGCTCTAAGTCATGGGTTGGATCGTTCGTTTCATTGTTCTTGAGTTACCTAGAAGCGTAGGGTATAACCTTGCCGTGTTGCATTAGAACACACCCAAGCCCAATCCTGGAAGCATCGCAATATACCACAAATCCCTCTCTACCCTTCGGCAGGGTTAATACCGGTGTCGTAGTCAATCTTTATTTCAATTCGTGGAAACTCCTTTCACAAGCATCGGACCACTGCAACTTAACTGCTTTCTGCGTCAATTTAGTTGATGGAGAGGCAAGAGTAGAAGATCACTCCACAAAATCTTCTGTAGTACCCAGCCAAACAAAAGAAA
Organism: Nicotiana attenuata; assembly: GCF_001879085.1. Classification (NCBI taxonomy): domain Eukaryota; kingdom Viridiplantae; phylum Streptophyta; class Magnoliopsida; order Solanales; family Solanaceae; genus Nicotiana; species Nicotiana attenuata. The sequence goes on from NW_017678962.1 coordinate 4,633, forward strand.
CTACGAATCTTTGTTGGAGTGGTAGGTCTAGGCCAATTCTTCACTGCTGCAATCTTTTGAGGATCAACCATAACTCCTACTCGGGAGACGACGTGACCCAAGAATGCGACAAATACAAGCAAAAATTCACATTTTGAAAATTTTGCATACAGTTGATGTTGCTGAAGAGTCTGCAGAACTGCCCTGAGATGGTCAGCATGGTCCTCCCGACATCGGGAATACACAAGAATATCGTCAATGAACACTATCACAAAGGATTCATTAGATCCATGAAAGCTGCCGGGGCATTTGTGAGCCCAAATGACATCACCAGAAATTCAAATTGCCCATACCGAGTCCTGAAAGCTATTTTTGGAATATCCTGCTCCTTTATCTTCAGTTGATCATACCCGGACCGCAAGTCAATTTTTGAGAAACACGAAGCACCTCGCAATTGATCAAACAAGTCATTTATTCATGGCAATGGGTACTTATTTTTGATTGTGACCTTATTGAGTTGGCGGTAGTCAATACACATTCGCACCGACCCCTCTTTTTTTATGACAAAGAGAACCGGTGCGCCCCAAGGCGACACACTCGGTCAGATGAACCCTTCTCTAGTAGATCCTTCAGTTGTTCCATCAGGTCCTTTAATTCTGTCGGCGCCATTCTATAAGGTGGAATGGATATAGGTTGGGTTCCCGTCATCAAATCAATCCCAAAATCGATCTCCCTGTCTAGAGGAATCCTAGGGAGCTCGTCCGGAAACACATCGGGGAATTCATTCACAATTGGCACAGATTTAAGGGTAGGCACCTCAGCTGTGGTGTCCGTAACTCGGACCAAATGATAAATGCACTGCTTCCTGATCATCTTCGTGGCCTTAAGGTAAGAAATAAAACTACCTTTTGGCATAACATTATTCCCCACTCAATAGCTGGCTCGTTAGGAAACTCGAGTCTCATGATCCTAGTTCGGCAATCGAGTTTGGCAAAGCATGAATAAAGCCAATCCATTCCCATTATTACATCAAAATCGATCATTCCCTGTTCAATATGATCGGCCATGGTATCCCGGCCACACACCGTGACTACACAATCCCTGTAAACCCGTGCGGCCGTAATAGACTCGCCAACCGGAGTAGACACGGAGAACGGCTCATAAATCTATTTCGGTTCTATCCCGAAGCTTGAAGCAACATATGGGGAAACATAGGACAAATAAGACCCGGGATCAATAAGAGCATATACGTCATGATATTGAACAGTTAATATACCTGTAACAACATATAGGGAGGCCTCTGCACTCTGACGACCACTCATAGCATTGAACCGACTGGGTCCTCCCGAACCTTGTGCACCACCCTTAGCTGTACCCCGCCCAGTGGGTGCTGAAGAGCCTCGAGCTGGAGGGTGTGTTGAAGATGTAGCAGCGGTAGGACTTGATGACTGAGCTGTACCCCTGCCCGCCCCCTGGCGGGACGCACGACAGTCCCTCTGAATATGGCCTCTCATCGTGCACCCGTAGCATATTGGTATGTCCAGGTAGCAGACTCCCGAAAGTATCCTCCCACATTTAGGCCATGGGGCCCTCTGTTGCTAGGATCTTCCTCCCGATTGGCCCTGATGATGGGACCCCCTGTTGCCCTGGCTGGGCCTAAAGCTACTCCCCTGCTGCGGACCGTGCCCTGATAGCGGGGCACTAGCTGAAGACTGAGCATAGGACTGGGATGGCCCAGATGATCCTCCCTGAAAAGCTGATCTCTCGCCTCCGAATGAATCCCCAAGGTTGTCTGCTGATCGAGCCCTGTTATTACCTTCTCGTTCCATCCTATACTTTAACTTTTGAGCCTCGGTAGCTTGGGAAAAGGCTACCATCCTTCCATAGTTCATGTCAGAATTTAGAGCGGCTGTGGCAACTTCATTAATAACCGAGGGGCCAAGGCCCTGCACAAATCGACACACCCTAGCCTCCATAGTCGGCATCATGTGAACAACATACTTTGACAGGCGCACGAACTCCATATGATACTCCCACACACTCTTTATACCTTGTTTAAGGGTCTCAAACTCTGCAGCACGGGCTGCCTTAGTCTCGGCAGGCAGGAAATAGTCTATGAAGGCATCCGCAAACTCACTCCATCTCGCCGGAGGGCTCTCCTCCTCACGGGAATCCTCCCACATCTCGAACCAGGAATCTTCCACCCTTTTCAGACGATAGGAATCCAACTCCGCTCCCTCCGTCTCAGTAGCACGCATAACTCCAAGAGTCTTATGCATCTCATCAATGAAATCTTGAGGGTCTACTCCGGGATCAGTGCCTGTGAACACCGGAGGGTGTAATTGAAGGAACCTGTTTAGTCTAGAACCAGAAGAATCCCCTTGCAAGCTAAATGAGGTGGTTGCAGCATTTGACCTCTATGCTTGGGAAACCACTAACTGGGTCAGCATCTGAATAGCTGCTCTAAGATCCCTATCAGAAATACCGGAACCAGAAACTGAGGCTGGAGCTGGAGCAGGCATATCGGCGGGAGGGATGGTGGTATGCTCCTTAGGTGTAGCAACTGGGGTAGTCTGCTCTGGAGTAGAAGAACCGGGCAAAGTGATAGCAGGGCGATTGCCCTCCCCCGCGATATCAAGTAGGGATTCATCAGCCACTCCCGAGGTGGCATTGGCTTCTTGGCCAATTCTCGCTTTCTTCTTAGGTGCCATTTACTGAAAGATAGAACAATGCACGAGTTAGAGGAAAGCAACCTCACATACTGCTCTAACACATGATAAGGAACACAATGAAGCGTATTATTCCTACATGTCCAAGTAGCCCCCTACTTATAGATGTGGTCGACAACACACCGATAAGAAGGGCTCTACTAGAAACGGCTCCGAGACATCCTAGGACGCTTTAAAACCTTAGGCTCTGATACCAAGTTTGTCACGCCCCAAACCTCGGGGAGCGCGACCGGCGCGTTACCGAGGTAACCCGGTCGAACATGCCTATCTAGCCTTTCATACCCGACTCATTCTATATCCGAAGAAGTAATACATTACCAATTGTTAAAGATGTGAGAGAGAGTTGTCATATAAACGCACAAACGTTGCTAGTTAGATTCTTACTTAAAATACAACATGCCATAGTTAAGTTCCCAAAAGTACATACAGTTGACAGTCTAGTAGAGAAAAGTTTCAAAATACAACGTGATCCTATGACCACCCCGACACCCATACATGACCAGTTAGATGTCTACAGAGCCTCTAAGGATACAGAAGACAAAAATGATAATGTCGGCCCCGGCCATACCTCAAAATGTGGAAATTTACACAAAGAACTACAAAACCCCTGGGAGGAATGGGCGCTCACCAAGACAGCTATGAAAGGAGCAAGAGAGCACCACTATCTGCGATCGGCACTATCAGCAACGGAACCACCTACATCCATTAAAAGATGTAGCGCCCCCGGCAAAAGGGACGTTAGTACTGTCGAATAGTACTAGTATGTAAGGAAAACACAATTCTTAATAGGGTGAAAAGTGAACAAATAGAAGGCAGTTATATCATCAACAAGTACATCATAGGATTATGAGGAGAAACACCAAATAAGGTTCGCATGAATCCGGTTAAGTCTTTCCATTCCTTTAGGCTAATGTTCTTTAGTGCCAAGTGCCATTCTTATAATGTAATGCCACCGTGATTTTTACACGGAGTCCGGTCTCGGCCCGACCGGCTAAGCCATCCCAAGTGAGACATATCTAAGTCCACAATGATATTAAGAAATCCAATATAAATGCCACCATGTGTACAGCATGGCGTCCGATCTCGGCCGGATCAGCTAAGCTATCTCACTTAGGACATAACCTCTTTCGATTACTCCTTAGTTCCCATTTCTTTCCATTGTTCCCATTACATGGTACAACGCCTCTTTTTGTTAATTTATTTCTTGTCAGTTGGATACATTGTTACAACACAACTGTTCCTTTTGTTAATTCGTTCATATAACTTCATCATCCGTGTCGATAAGGGGGCTATCGTATAAGGCATGCACACATAAGAAAATAATGAACAATTGGAGAACATAATCACATTTTCAACTATCATGATTTCAGAATAAACACATAGAACAATTTTGGGACGAAAGTCCGTCACCCAACACATTAATGCAATTCATCAAGTATGATCAATTCGAAACTCACGCCAACTATTTGGACACTAAGAATTCAACACTAAGAAGAAGAGGGTTAGCCATACATACTTTAATGGAGCTTCCCTTAAATCCTAACAATAAATTACAGAATTTCCTTGCAACTTCGATCGATTTTATGAGAATTACAAATGAAGCCAAGAATTAGAGACATGATTAAGATTCTAGCTCATTTGAGAATATTGTCAAGCGCTAGGTGTGCATTGTGGTATTAGGACTCCTTTGCCAGAGATTTTTATCACCTTCCACCCCAATTGCCATCTTTTTTACTCACAATCCTCCCATACCCCACTGTCACTCATGCATGCAAGATGGATAATTCCTATACCCACGAACTTACCCGTGATCACATATTTTAGTAGAATTTCGAAATTATAGATTAGGGCACAAGTTCTTACCTCTTAGGTTGAAGACCTACCAGATTTTTACTTGATAATCTTCAAGGGCTTAGGCAAAGATCAAATGGGGACTTGATGAAGACCACCCTCTCTCTCTCTAGAACTTCCTCTCTCACTCTATTTTCAGGAAAATTGCATAAAAGGGGTCTAAGGGGGTGTTTTTAATGGAATGGGGTCGGGCTTTAAAAGTTAGAAAATAGGAGCCCCGACAAATCTGTGATCGCGTAACNATTTCTTTGTTTCTCAACTTCCGGATGCCTGTCAAGAATGGCAACTGGAATTTCTTCATATGACAGTTCTTCATTAACCTCAACCGTTTCAACTGGCACAATAGTAGACGGATCCCCCGTTACCTTCTTTAACATAGACACATGGAATTCTGCTTCAACATGACATCTCGGGTGGTAGCTCAAGCTTGTATGCCACCTGTCCAATCCTCTGAATGATTTTGTACGACCCAACATACCTCGGACTCAATTTTCTTTTCTTTCCAAACCGCATGACACCCTTCATGGGGGAAACCTTCAAAAATACCCAATCATTTTCTTTGAACTCTAAATCTCTGCGACGAATGTCCGAATAAGACTTTTGGCGACTCTGAGCAGTTTTCAACCTTTCCTTAATCATTTTGACTTTCTCCATGGCCTGATGCACAAGGTCCGGCCCTATTTTTTCTGCTTCCCCTACCTCGAACCACCCAATGGGAGACCTACATCTCCTACCATACAATGCCTCGAATGGTGCCATCTGGATACTAGCATGGAAGCTGTTGTTATAAGCAAATTCTATGAGTGGCAAATGGTCATCCCAGCTACCTTTGAAATCAAGAGTACAAGCACGCAACATGTCCTAAAGTGTCTGAATAGTCCGCTCCGCCTACCTGTCGGTCTGTGGGTGAAAAGCCGTGCTAAGATTTACCTGCGTAACTAAACATTGCTGAAATTTCTTCCAAAAGTTGGCCGTGAACTGAGCCCCTCGATCTGAAATGATTGAGACTGGAGTGCCATGCAACCTGACTATTTCCTTGATATACAACTGAGCATACTGTTCCGCTGTGTCGGTAGATTTAACTGGCAAGAAGTGCGCTGACTTCGTGAGTCGGTTCACGATTACCCAAATTGAGTCGAACTTACGTGGAGTGCGCGGTAACCCCACCACAAAATCCATATTGATCATTTCCCATTTCCACATTGGAATTTCTATATTCTGAGCTAACCCACCGGGCCTTTGATGTTCGGCCTTCACTTGTTGACAGTTTGAACATTTTGACACAAAGTCCGCCACATCCTTTTTCATGTTGTTCCACCAATAAACTTCCTTGAGATCATGATACATTTTTGTAGAACCTGGGTGTACGGAATACCTGGAAGTGTGGGCCTCTGCCATGATCCTTTCCCGAAGACCGTCAATATCCGGAACACATAGGCGGCCTTGGCACCATAGGGTACCATCATCCATGCCAAGGGAAAAAGCTATGGTCTTGTGTTTATGAACCCCCTCTTTCAGTTGTGCTTACAATGGATCGTTGAATTGCTTCTCCTTCACCTCCGCCACAAATGATGATTCTGCCCTATTCTGCACAATCACTCCTCCTTCATCAGAGTCCGCAAGGCGAACTCCCAAACTAGCCAAATGGTGAACCTCCCGGGCCAAGGGCCTTTGATATGCCTCCAAATGAGCCAAACTCCACATATATTTCCGGCTAAGAGCATCCGCCACAACATTGGCTTTTCCGGGGTGATAGAGAATATCGATGTCATAGTCTTTGAGCAACTCGAGCCATCTCCTCCGCCTCAGATTCAATTCCTTTTGCTTGAAAATATATTGAAGACTCTTGTGGTCCGTAAACACATCCACATGGACCCCATACAAATAATGTCGCCAAATCTTTAGTGCAAACACCACTGCCGCAAGCTCTAAGTCATGGGTTGGATAGTTCTTTTCATGGTTCTTGAGTTGTCTAGAGGCGTAGGCGATAACCTTGCCATGTTGCATTAGTAGAAACCCAAGCGCGATCCTGGAAGCATCGCAATATACCACAAATCCCTCTGTACCCTCTGGCAGGGTTAATACCAGTGCTGTAGTCAATCTTGATTTCAATTCTTGGAAACTCCTTTCACAAGCATCGGACCACTGGAACTTAACTGCTTTCTGCTTCAATTTAGTCAATGGAGAGGCAAGAGTAGAAAATCCCTCCACAAATCTTCTCTAGTACCCAGCCAAACCTAAGAAACTGCGAATCTCTGTTGGAGTGGTAGGTCTAGGCCAATTCTTCAATGCTGCAATTTTTTGAAGATCAACCATAATTCCTTCTCTAGAGATGACGTGACCCAAGAATGCGACCGATTCAAGCCAAAATTCACATTTTGAAAATTTTGCATACAGTTGGTATTGCTGAAGAGTCTGCAGAACTGTCCTGAGATGTTCAGCATGGTCCTCCCGACTTCGGGAATACACAAAAATGTCATCAATGAACACTATCACAAAGGAGTCTATAAAAGGCTTGGAGACTCTATTCATAAGATCCATGAAAGCTGCCGGGGCATTTGTGAGCCCAAATGACATCACCAGAAATTCAAAGTGCCTATACCGAGTCCTGAAAGCTGTTTTTGGAATATCCTGCTCCCTTATCTTCAGTTGATGGTACCCGGACCGCAAGTCAATTTTTGAGAAACACGAAGCACCTCGCAATTGATCAAACAAGTCATCTGTTCTTGGCAATGGGTACTTATTTTTTATTGTTACCTTATTGAGTTACCAATAGTCAATACACATTCGCAGCGACCCATCTTTCTTTCTGACAAAGAGAACCGGTGCGCCCCAAGGCGACACACTCGGTCGGATGAAACCCTTCTCTAGTAGATCCTTCAGTTGTTCCTTCAGCTCTCTTAATTCTGCCAGCGCCATTCTATAAGGTGGAATGGATATAGGTTGGGTGTCCGGCATCACATCAATCCCAAAATCGATCTCCCTGTCTAGAGGAATCCCAAGGAGCTCGTCCGGAAACACATCGGGGAATTCATTCGCAATTGGCACAGATTCAAGAGTAGGAACCTCAGTTGTGGTGTCCGCAACTTGGACCAAATGATAAATGCACCCCTTCCTGATCATCTTATTGGCCTTAAGGTAAGAAATAAACCCGCCTTTTGGCATAACATTATTCCCTTCTCAACAGCTGGCTCATGAGGAAACTCAAGCCTCATGATCCTAGTTCGGCAGTCAACTTTGGAGAAGCATGAATAAAGCCAATCAATTCCCATTATTACATCAAAATCAATCATTCCCAGTTCAATAAGATCGGCCATGATATGGCCACGCACCGTGACCACACAATCCTTGTAAACCCGTGCGACCGTAATAGACTCGCCAACCGGAGTGGATACAGACTCGCCAACCGGAGTGGATACGGAGAACGGCTCATGAAGCTGTTCCGGTTCTATCCTGAAGCTTGAAGCAACATATGGGGTAACATAGGACAAAGAAGACTCGGGATCAATAAGAGCATATACGTCATGGGATTGAACAGTCAATATACCTATAATAACATCTAGGGAGGCCTCTACACTCTGACGACCACTCATCGCATAGAACCGACTGGGTCCTTCCGAACTCTGTGCACCACCCCTAGCTACACCCTGCCCAGTGGGTGCTGAAGAGCCTCGAGCTGGAGGGTGTGCTGAAGATGTGGCAGCTGGCAGATCAATTTAAAGGGTCCGAACCGCAGCGAGCAAGCTCGCCACGAAGAATTTTATGACTTTCTAACACATATTCCTAACTGGACACTACGAGATCTCGGGTTTTTAAGTAAAAATATTTCACGGGGCCTTACACTTATAATGGTTCTGATAAGATAATAGTTGGGGATGGCTCTAAACTTGACGTCACACATATTGGAAATACAACAAAATCTGGACTTAAAGTAAAGGAAATCCTTGTTGTTCCTAAGATTAATAAGAAAATGCTATCATTTAGTAAACTTGCTAAGGACAATTCTTGTATACTTAAGTTTGATGAATCTGATTTTGTTGTAAAGGACAAGAGCTCAGGGTGACTTCTGGCTAAGGGATCTAAGAAGAATGATCTATATGCACTGGAGGACAATAACTTTTATGCCTTATCTACATCAAAGGAGTGGAAGAATACAAACAGTATTTGGCATGCTAGATTAGATCACCCTAGCTTAAAGTCTTTAAAGATTCTTAGTAGTAACAAGTGTATTGATGTCAAATACTAGAATAAAGTTCCTACTGTTTGTGTTAGTTGTCAGTTAGGAAAAGGATGTAAGCTTCCATTTGAATTGAGAAATAAGATTGAAAAAGAGCCTTTGTTTAAAATTTATTGTGATCTTTGGGGTCCAACACCTGTTGAATCATCGCAGCACATGAGATACTATGTAGTGTTTGTTGATGACTGTACAAGATATACATGGTTTTATCCACTAAGAAGGAAATCTGAATTCTATGATATTTTTGTCAAGTTTCAAAGATGGTTGAGAAACAATTCACAAAGACTATTAAGATTTTTTAGTGTGATGGAGGTGGTGAATTTAATAGCACTGCATTTGTTGAACATCTAGATAACTGTGATATTGTTAGACATATATCATTCCCTCACACACCTGAGCAGAATGGAATCTCTGAGAGGAAACACAGACATATAGTAGAAACTGTTCTGACCTTGCTGTTTCATGCAAAATTGCCACAGTTTCTTTGAGTAGAAGCCTTCTTGACAGCTTTATTCTTAATTAACAGAATGCCTTCATCGCTGTTACAAATGGTAACTCCATTCTTTAAGATCTTTGGAGAGCATCCGGATTGTAATAGTTTAAAGGTTTTTGGATGCAGATGTTTTCCCTACTTGAAAGGAAAAACAAAATTCTCTCCAAAGACCTATCCTTGTGTGTTTATCGGATAAAGTAGCCTTCACAAAGGCTATAGGTGCTATCACCCACCTACCAGAAGAGTGTTTGTCTCAAGACAAATGGTCTTTGATGAGAACACATTGCCTTATATGCAACCAAATGCACCACTAGACAGTTCAAGTGATTCTACTCACATTGCTACCTTCTATGAGTTTTTTTCCAGGTTGCAGGATACCTCAATCTTAGATGTGCACTCTTCTAATTCAGGGGAAGTGTTGAATGGATCACCATTAATTGGTGTAGGTGATCAGCCTACAACTGATGTGAATGCACCATCATCTAGTGATCAGCTCACTCTTGAGTCTCCAATTGATGCTCTTGATGAGACTGCTGAGCCTACACTTACAACTGATCACAATGCTGCTGAGCCTACTGATCACAATGCTGAGCCTGCTGAGCCTGTTGAGCCTACTGAATCTCCTTTAGCAGCAGTTCCTGCAGGAAGGCTGGTGAGAGTGAAGAACCAAATAGCTCAGCTCAAGACAATGCATCTTCTGACTCTAATGTATTTTCAGTTTATGATCCACAGGGAATTCAACTTAAAGTTGACTTGTCTCATTGGTTTAATACTGAACCTAATCAGGACACACAAGTTATACCAATACAAGCTACACCAGCTGATGATGCAGAACCATTAGAGCACACATCAAATGCACAAAGCCATTACATGATCACACGACAGAAATCAAAATACATGCCAGTGAGACACATGTGTATGGTAGCAGCTAAGGAGCCACATACTATAAATGAGGCACTTAGCTCACTAGAATGGCTTGCATCTATGCAAGAGGAGAAGATGCACTTCACCAAAACAAGACTTGGATACTGGTGTCTAAGTCACCTGGTATGAATATAGTTGGCTCTAGGTGGGTGTTTAAAACCAATTTAAAGGCTGATGGATCCATTGACGGGTACAAGGCAAGACTAGTTGCTAAAGGGTATTCAGCCTAGTTGTTAAAGCAACCACTATAGAGTAGTTCTTTCAGTAGCCATGAGTCTCCACTGATGTATTAAGCAACTACATGTAAAGAATGCATTTCTGCATGGACATCTATAGGAGGAGGTGTACATGAGTCAGCCACCATGTTTTAAAGATTCTAGACATCCTGATAGTGTATGCCTTCTAAAGAAAGCACAATATGGTCTTAAGCATGCACCTAGAACCTGGTTTGACAGGTTCAGTTTGCACTTGCTCCACCTTGGTTTTAAGTGCAGTAAGGTAGACTCCTCATTTTTTGTGATGCATTATAAAAGAGGCACAGTCTTGCTCCTTCTGTATGTTGATGATATAATTGTCACTTGAAGTCACACTGCACTAATTTCAGAAATCATTGATGAACTAGGTAAGGAGTTTGCTATGAAGAACCTTGGCCCTTTGCACTTCTTCTTAGGGATTGAGGTCACCTACTTTACTGGAGGCATTCATCTGAATCAGAGTATGTATGCTGCAGAATTACTTGCCAAGACTAGCATGGCACTTGCTAAGCCAATAAGCACACCTCTAGAACAGAAGTGTGGTCTACAAGAAGCTGTAGATGATCCAGTTGATGCCTTACTATACAGAAGTATTGTTGGTAGTCTGCAGCATTTGACTCTCACAAGGCCAGACATAGCTCATGCAGTGAATTTAGCAAGTCAATTCATGCAAAGCCCAAACAACACTCATTACCAAGCTGTAAAAAGGATCCATAGGTATGTGAAGGGCACAATTGAGTATGGTCTAAGAATCTTGTCTCAGTCACCACTCAGGATATATGGTTTCTCTGATGCAGACTGGGGAAGGTGTCCTATGACTAGGAGATCAACTACAAGCTACAATGTCTATCTAGGAGATAACTGCATATCCTAGACATCCAAGAAGCAACATGCAATGGCAAGGTCTAGTGTAGAAGTTGAGTATAGAGCACTAGCTCGACATCAGCTGAAATGACATGGATAACCTACATTCTCAATGACATTGGGGTTCGTTTAAAACCTGCACCAACTTTGTTCTGTCATAACTTAAGCGCACTATATATGACAGTCAATCCAGTAATGCATGCTAGAACAAAGCATGTTGAGATGGACTATTATTTTGTTAGAGAAAAGGTTGCTAGTGGTCAGCTAGTCACGAGGTTTGTTAGATCAAAAGACCAACTAGCTGGCATTCATACTAAGGCATTTACTAAGCAGATGTTTGTAGGTTTTTGAAGCAAGCTAGGAGTGGTAACTACACCTCTCACTAGCTTGAGGGGAAGTGTTGAAGAAGTTGATCATGATAAGGATAAGCTTGAACGAGATAAGGATACTTAGATTGCATTGTAGAGTTTGTACTTAACTCAATGTAATAGCCATACATGTAGTAGAACTCTAAGTCATTTGTAGTAGTTATCACTTAGCCTAGTTTTTAGTTGTTTTGTAACTTGTATAAATTCAGTCACTTATGGCTGTGTAATGTATGTGAAAATACACGATTCTTCAATACTATTTCCTCTCAATCTTGTGATTTTTTACAGAAAGTTTGTTCATTTGGTCATATTTTGAGTTGGGGAGCTCGGATTTGGACAATTCTTTGAGGCGATTTTCACCATATGGATTCCGGTAAGTGTTCTATACTCAATTTTGGTTATATTTCATGAATCCATCTTTGTTTTTGGCATTTGATTGATGATTTCAAAGTAAAATTTGGGGGTTTTGTTTAAAATTTCATAAAGTGAATTTTTGAGTTTTGAACATCGATTCGGAGTCGGATTTGAGTGAAACTGGTATGGTTGGGCTCGTAATTGAATGGCTTATCATATTTGTGAGTTTGTCGGGTTCCAAGGCGCGGGCCCAGATTTGACTTTTTGGTCGATTTTGGAATTTTGATCAAAGATTCGACCTTTATCGATTGGGTTTGTTTCTTTGGAATTATTTGATGAATTTGAGTTGCTTTTGGCTAGTTTTGAGCCGTTCGGAGGTCGGTATGCGCGGGATGGCATTTTTGGAGCATCGTTTGCCTTGCTGGGTATTGGATTTTGCTTGTTTGAGATAAGTAACACTCCAAAACTTGGTGCTGAGGGTATGAAACCCCAAATTACGTGTTATGTGTTTGGTGTTGAGGTGACGCACATGCTAGGTGACGGGCGTGTGGGCGTGAACCGTGTGAATTGTGACTTCGCTATTTCTGTGGTACTGTATAGTTACCTAATCTTACCTGTAACCATGAGATTTCTATGTACTTGAGCTATTAAGCTGTGATCCATGTTAGAAACCATATCTAGGCTACATGTTTATCTTGTTGGGACCCACTGAGGTCATTTACGCTGTTGAGTTATCTGCTTTCATTGCTTTATATACTCAGTCATACGCATTCATATGTATATCATATCTCAGTTTCTGTTACCATTTATTGACACATCATATCATCATTTTGGGCTAGTTTTATTGCATTGTGAGCCTGAGAGACTGGAGAGATTGATGACTGAGTGAGGCCGAGGGCCTGATCATGAGTGACATTTATGGGATCGGGTTGCACGCCGCAGCGGTTATACTGATTTATGATAGCGCTTGGGCTAAAGGAGCTCCTACGGAGTCTGGACACACCCCCAGTGAGCGCGCACTACTAGAAAATGGCAGATTTTCGATGGCCAAAACGGTTGGAATTTGGTCGGAAATCACGTATTTCCGACTACTTTCCGACCGAATTTTGTCGGTAGGAAAAACGATGGTCGGAAAATAATTTCCGACTGAATCCGTCGGTGATTTCCGACTAAAGTGGTCGCAAATTTCGAAAATCAGACTACCAAATAATTCAGTTTCCCGACTAAAGTGGTCGGAATTTACCGACTGAATCGGTCGTAATAATACAAGAAAAATACATAATTAATAATTAAATTTTATTTAATTTTCGACGGAATCCGTCGAAAACTTCTGAATATTAATTTTTTTTTAAAAAAAATTTCCGACCGAATAAGTCGAAAATATGACAATTTATTGTTAAATCTGGGGAGCTTTCCGACCGTTTCAGTCGGAATTTTGTACAAAACTGGGCAGGATTATGCCCAATTTCGAGCTACACCACCTGTCAAACTATCACAAACAAAAAAATACCAACCAACAATCTGAACCAACGATACATTAATACAATAATACGAACCAACAATACATTAACACTATCTAAATTAACAATACATTAACAATTTCTAAACCAACAATGTCAACCATTACATAACTTAAACCAACAATACCAACATTTAAACCTAACAATTTTGGGCATACAAACATCCAAATAGCAGCCCATGTTCAAGTTTAAAAGCAATACATAAAGTTGTCTCTCACAATCAAGTTTACCAATCAACCAAAACATCACAACTAAACTACTACAAATCAGATTCAGTTTGCTCATCCTCATCATCAGATAAATCATGCCCATGTTTACGCCTGAATTTCTGCATCTTAACAAACATTCCGTTTTGGGAGTCCAATTGTTGCTTCAATCCACGAATTTCATTTTTCATATCTTCCATCTGTTCTTGATTTTGAGGAGAAGAATTGTCTAAGAGTGGGTTTGGATGACCTGTAGGTCGATGTACTCCTAGTCCGTAGACTCTGCCTTTGTTTGCTCCACCCGCTGCCTCTGTCCACAATGAAGCCATATCATCAGGTGTTGATTGAGTTGAAGGAGGCTGAGTTTGTTGCCATTCTTCCAACCTTTTATGATAATCTTCCTGAAATGAAAAACATAACTATTAAGTAAACAAACTAATATTAATAAACTATAAATAATTATGAAGTTAGAATTTTACATATGTGTCTGACGCACGCGTCTCCACCCAGTGTTCTCTTGTACCATCCTTTTTCTTTTTCTTATGCAACTCCTCGAAGACCTCAGCGTAAGTCATAT
>NW_017678963.1:0-266 GCF_001879085.1 Nicotiana attenuata
GTTTCGGCAATCAGGCGCCCACCTAGAGAACAAGGAAATACAGTTCAAGTTTTGGTAATCAGGCGCCCACCTGGAGAACAAGGGAATACAAATCAATTATTGGCAATCAGGCGCCCAACTGGAGAACAAGAGAAGACAGTTCGAGTTTCGGCAATCAGGCGCCCACCTGGAGAACAAGGGAAGACAGTTCAAGTTTCGGCTATCAGGCGCCTACCTGGAAAACAAGGGGATACAGTTCAAGTTTTGGCAATCAGGTGCCCACCTGG
>NW_017678963.1:5071-5474 GCF_001879085.1 Nicotiana attenuata
GGTAATCAGGCGCCCACCTGGAGAACAAGGGAATACAAATCAATTATTGGCAATCAGGCGCCCAACTGGAGAACAAGAGAAGACAGTTCGAGTTTCGGCAATCAGGCGCCCACCTAGAGAACAAGGAAATACAGTTCAAGTTTTGGTAATCAGGCGCCCCCCTGGAGAACAAGGGAATACAGTTCAAGTTTCTGTAATCAGCTGCCCGCCTGGAGAACAAGGGAATACAGTTCAAGTTTCGGTCATCAGGCGCCCGCCTGGAGAACAAGGGAATACAGTTCATGTTTTGGTAATCAGGCGCCCACCTGGAGAACAAGGGAATACAAATCAATTATTGGCAATCAGGCGCCCAACTGGAGAACAAGAGAAGACAGTTCGAGTTTCGGCAATCAGGCGCCCACCT
>NW_017678963.1:10403-10626 GCF_001879085.1 Nicotiana attenuata
GAGAACAAGGGAAGACAGTTCCAGTTTCGGCAATCAGGTGCCTACCTGGAGAACAAGGGAATACAGTTCAAGTTTCGGCAATCAGGCGCCCATCTGGAGAATAAGGGAATACAGTTCAAGTTTTGGCAATCAGGCCCCCAGCTGGAGAACAAGGGAATACAGTTCAAGTTTCTGTAATCAGCCGCCCACCAGGAGAACAAGGGAATACAGTTCAAGTTTTGGT
>NW_017678963.1:13333-13617 GCF_001879085.1 Nicotiana attenuata
CGGCAATTAGGCGCCCACCTGGAGAACAAGGGAATACAGTTCATGTTTTGGTAATCGGGCGCCCACCTGGAGAATAAGGGAATACAGTTCAAGTATTGGCAATCAGGCGCCCAACTGGAGAAGAAGAGAAGATAGTTCAAGTTTCGGCTATCAGGCGCCTACCTGGAGAACAAGGGAATACAGTTCAAGTTTTGGCGATCAGGTGCCCACCTGGAAAACAAGGGGATACAGTTCAAGTTTTGGCAATCAGGTGCCCACCTGGAGAACAAGGGAATACAGTTCAG
>NW_017678963.1:18631-18985 GCF_001879085.1 Nicotiana attenuata
ACAAGGGAATACAGTTCAAGCTTGGGCAATCAGGCGCCCACCTGGAGAATAAGGGAAGACAGTTCAAGTTTCGGCAATCAGGCGCCCACCTAGAGAACAAGGTAATACAGTTCAAGTTTTGGTAATCAGGCGCCCACCTGGAGAACAAGGGAATACAGTTCAAGTTTCTGTAATCAGCTGCTCGCCTGGAGAACAAGCGAATACCGTTCAAGTTTCGGCAATTAGGCGCCCACCTGGAGAACAAGGGAATACAGTTCATGTTTTGGTAATCGGGCGCCCACCTGGAGAACAAGGGAATACAGTTCAAGTATTGGCAATCAGGCGCCCAACTGGAGAACAAGAGAAGATAGTTCA
>NW_017678964.1:0-7647 GCF_001879085.1 Nicotiana attenuata
AGAAATGCAAAGGATGAAAAGCTTATAAAGAACCTTAGGCAGAAAATGGATGATTATGGTTTTGATTTGAACAAAGCAGAGGGTGAACTAGACAGGGCTCGAACACAATTGGCTAAGAATGCGGAAGAACGAGCATGCCTAGTTAGACAGTTAAAAGAGCAATGCGACAATGAGGTTGCGGGGTTAAAGAAAAGGGTCATCACCGTTGAGAACAAAATGATCAAGCAAGCCAAGGATTTTAAAGCTGATAGGGAACACTGTTATGATTTGATGGCTCAGATGGAGGAAGAACTGCAACACCTGCAAAATCAACATCTCCACGACACTCAGGTGTTAGAAGCCCGGAATCAGTAGGTTGGGCGTCTGCTCCAGGAAAAGGGTAGGATCCGAGAGAGAGTCGAGGCCATTGCTGATTACATTATGGTGAAGTGCCAAGCATGTGAGGATGTGACCCGCACCACTTTCTTCGCGGCAGTGATGACATTTGTCTAGCAAATAATGAGCGATTTGGAAAGGCTCCAAAGGGATCTTGCATATAGGCCCATGGCGAGGCCAAACAATGCCCCGCGGGCCCCAGGAGCATTCGAGGCGTTAATGTATTCGTGATCTTTGCTTGAGTCTGTACTTTCTTTCTATTGAAGTCTGTCAGGTTGTTTTGAATCTGTTAGTTCTTTTGAGTCTGTATTTTCATCATTTCAGAGTCTGTTAGTTTCTTTTGAGTCTATCAGTTTTTGAGTCATTGTAATCAAAGTATTTGTTTTTTCTATGAAAAATTGAAAATCCCAAAATGTTTTTGTTATTTATTTTTCATTTATGTCCCCAGAACTACGCTTGGTCTAATTCATGCGGGGTCATGATACGTAGGCAATCTCCATAGGATTCGACCATAACCAAAAGAAAGGGAAAAAAAGAGTGATAAAAAGAGAGGAAAGGAAAAAGAGAGGAAAAATAAGAGAGAAAGAAAAGAGAAGAGAGAAAATAAGAAACCGTGAGAAGGAGGCAATGGAAAAATAAGAGAGGAAAATGAGAGAATAAGAACAAAGAGAGGGCAAAGGAAAGAATGAAAAGAAAAAAAAGAAGAGAAAAGGGAAGTTGCAAATGGAAATAACGAAAGCCGGGATGACGCAAGCAACCGATCAAATGCATAATAGAAAAGGTTAACTGCTTAGGTGCATTCATACCCCCAAAATGTGTGGTTGCCTGTCTGTTTAGCTCTAATCATTAAAAAGTTTGTTGTTGACAATTCAGTATAGGAAGGTTGTTAGTTTGTGGCATTTGGGCGAGTCATCCATACACGATAGGTCAAATAGCAAGACAGCCACGACTAGTAAGGGATCGGACATAGGTGTTATCGAATCGGAATTTGAGTTGAAAGAAGAGGCCTAAAGGTGGAAACGCCAGATAACAGAGATGTACCAGGCTTGGATTAGTGGGCACCCTCTAACCTCATTCCCCACCAACTATATCGAAAATCTTGCTTCCGTCCCACTAGCATCATAATCCCAGATCCCCAGTGCCGCTGGTCTCTCCTCACAACATGCACCAGGCTTTACCCCTTGCCACAACTACCCTAGCACCTTGCCCTGGCCTTTTCACACTCCACCCGCCAATACAAGCGTAACATTAACTACTCCCGTTTTTGCAGCTCCTCCCCATGCCAACACCCCTCTATCTTCTAGTGAAACTTTGTTCAAGGTTCCTGATGCCCAATACTATGGTACAAAACCCACTTTCAAGACCTCGGATCCATATTGTTGCACTCCTCATTTCGGGCCTCCCATTGAAATTGAAAAACCCGCTAAGGTTGTGGAGCAAGATGATGTATCTAGAAAACGTGTGATGTTTGCAAAAGGGTCTTCGAATGGTTTCGGGGCAAGTCAAAAAAAGCCAAAGTTGGTGGTACTAGGGATGCCAAGCAAGCCTGTTGTAGTTGTGAAAGGGTCACCCATTACCCCTGTTGCTATCAAAACAGTGACTCAGTTGCCAGCGGTTGAGACAAAGGATGTCCCGGGGAACTACAAACGAGCAATAATGACACACAAGGGAAAAGAAGTGGAGGAAGAATTTGTTGAGATCGGAGGACCGACTCATTTTGGAGGATGTCTTACCTCCAAAGAATTAAGGAAGGCCAAGCTCTTCAAGGGTAGCCAAATGCCCATGAAGAAACCAGTGACCGAGGAGGAGGCCGAAGATTTCTTGAGAAAGATGAAAGTGCAAGACTATTCCATTGTTGAACAATTAAGGGAAACTCCAGCTAATATTTCCCTGTTATCTTTGTTGGCACATCCGGATGAACACCGCAGGGCCATGATGAAGATTCTGAACGAGGCAATTGTTCCTGATATGATCACAGTGAATCAATTAGAAAAGATTGCTAGCAGGATCTTCGAATCAAATAGGACCACTTTTGGAGACGATGAGCTCCCTATAGAGGGTACGGAACACAATCGAGCTCTTTGTATCACGGTGAAGTGCGAAAGTTATTTTGTCACCAGGGTATTGGTTGATAATGGGTCCAGTGTGAATATTTGCCCTCTGTCCACTGAGCAAAAGTTAAAGATCGACACCGAAAGAATCCACATGAACAGTGTGGGTGTTCGAGGTTTTGATAAGGAAGGAAAAGGTTCTGTTGGAGATATAATGCTTGAATTGGTGATAGGGCCAGTTAGTTTCAGTGTGAAATTTCAAGTGCTAGACGTGGTTGCTTCATATAATTTGTTATTGGGTAGGCCTTGGATACATGTGGATAAGGCAGTGCCATCATCTCTACATCAAATGGTGAAATTTGAGTGGGACAAACAAGAAATAGTTGTGCGTGGTGAGGAGGATTTATCCATTTATGAAGATTCGTCTGTTCCATTTATTGAGGCCGGAGATGATAAAGGACCTTTAGCTTATCAAACTTCCGAAACGATGTCTGTCGAAAAGGTTCCTGAAGGAAAATGCATTCTAAGGCCGAGGCTATCACCTTCGATCTGCATGATAGCTAATGAGATATTGAAGTATGGTTTTGTGCCGGGTAAAGGTCTGGGCGCATCTTTGCAAGGTATCGTGCAGCCAGTATCTCTACGTAAAAATATGGGTACATTTGGTTTGGGGTTCAAGCCTACAGGGGATGATGTAAAGAAGGCTACAAAGTTGGAAAAGAAAGCATGGCCGCTCTCTAGGCCTATCCCACACCTCTTCAGGACTTTTTTCAAGTCAGGAGCAGTGAAGCGTCCGGTGTCAGCAGTTCCAAAGCCCGTGGTTGTCTTTGATGAGGAGTTGATTTGAGAGGGTCCAATGTCTATTGGATGAAGTGAAAACGGTAGAAATTGGGGAAGGTTCCGGTGACGAAGAGGTGCATCTCGTCAGGCCGAATGTGAAGCTTAGCAACTAGGAAGCCGCTCATTTCCCTGCTCGGAGGGAGTTTCGGTAGTTTGCTCTGTTTTCCTTTCTATTTGGGTCATTCCAAGGTTGTGACCTAGATTTTACTTTTCGCTTGTTTGATGAACAAACCCTGTTATCCTTTGTTTTCAATGAAATGCAATTTCCCTTTTCCATCCCTCCTGATAGTTTTTCTTTTTTTTTTCTTTTTGTACAATTCTTTTTATACTGGTTTCAATGACAAGACATGCATGAGGAATCTTTGGCCAAGATCTAAAAGGCAATTTAATTATGAGAATCCAAAATAGTGTGTATTGATGAAGCAGAGATTGATGAGTGGGTCAAAACCCGATTGGAACAATTAAGTCTGATTGATGAGAAAAGACTGGCGGCAGTATGTCACGGCTAGTTGTATCAAAAGAGAATGGCAGAGCATACAACAAGAAGGTGCGTCCCCGAAAATTTGAAGTGGGTCAATTAGTATTAAAACGCATCCTCCCACATCAGGCGGAAGCAAAAGGCAAGTTTGCCCCAAATCGGCAGGGGCCGTTCGTGGTAACGAGAATGTTGTCCAATGGTGCTTTTGTATGTAACAGATATAGAAGGCAAATGTGTAGACATGACTATCAATTCTGATGCAGTCAAAAGATATTATGTATGATTTCTTAGGTTTAAATTGTGTTTGTTTGTACTTGGAATGTTTTGAAGATTGGAATGACGAAGGCATTTTGTTCTACTATCTAAACACTTTATCCTTTGTTACCCCTTTGAGCCTTATTTATTTCCTTTCATACCCCTCTTTTGGAATCAGTAGTGAAATTCAGTAAAGTAGTAAAGAAGAAAAGAGAAGAAAAAAGAAAAGGAAAGAATGGAAAAGAATGAAAAGAAAGAAAAAGAGAGAAAAAGAGACAAAAAGAAGGAAAAGNAGAAAAAGAAATAGCAGTGTGAGGACTAAGAAAGTATTACCTGTTTAGAAACCAATGTACCCAAATATAACCAAAAGAAAACAAAAAAAGAATTTTTATAGTTTTCAAGAAAGTAAAAAAAACAGAAAAAGGAGAAGAAGGTTTTGTTTTCAAAAATAGTTCGTTTTGTTTTATTTGCCCGAACTACGCCAGTTTGATTCTCACAGGGCGTGGGATACGTAGGCAACCCTCATCGGGTCCAACTACCCTTTTGCAAAACTAGCCCAAAAAACAACAAAATTTTATTTTTATGGTAAATAAGTAAGGTGCTGCCATTCTTGCCAAAAATAGTCAAATGTCCCTAAAAGGGCGCCGAAATGCTATTTCTCAAGAACAGCTGCCTTTGGTCTTTTTTTTGATTTTTTGGCTAGTTAGCAGGCACAGCCTTAAAATCTTCTTCCCCGAAGTGCTGAAAGGCCGTATTTGCAAAAACTGGGTTTTAGTTTGAAATAAACTTTTTGAAAAATGGTGTCACTCTTCTTGAGTCCAAATGGGTCATAGTTTTCTTTTAATTAAAGTCACCTTAATAAATGTGCAGAATGAGCACGGGTCAAGGTTTGCCAATAACAATCATGAACAAGATCCCTTTGGAGTTACATATGTGGTGGGAGGATTTGGGTAAATCGGAGCATGATAAGGTCAAGCTACATGTGGGAGGTCTTACCGGTTTGCTGAAGATAAGGCCTAGAGCAGACATCATAAAGGAGTTGGTTACGTTTTGGGACCCAGCTCACAACGTCTTGCATTTCTCGGATTTTGAACTCACACCCACCTTGGAAGAGATAGAAGGCTATATGGGAAGTACTGAAGGTCTAAGGAATAAGTATCTGATCACTCCAAGGGCCGTTAACTCTCACAAATTCATGGATTTGCTAAAGATAAGCAAGGGAGTCCCGTATTCCGAGTTGGAGGACGATTTCTCCACTCTACGTTTATATACCATAGGTACGGGCATGTAGGAGGATTCAACAACCCGGAAAGCAGAGTTTGTAGCAAAGGGAACCGAGCAAAATGGGATGAGCATAGGCATTTCGCTTTCATGGTAACTTTCTTAGGCCTCGTTGTGTTTCCCCGGAAAGATGGAAATATCGATTAGCGGGTGGCTGGAGTCGTTAAAGTCTTGATTACCAATGCCAAGAGCACCCTTGCCCCTATGATAGTATCTGAGATATACCGAGCTCTCACAGCTTTTAGAGCTGGGGCAGATTTCTTCGAGGGATGCAATTTGCTATTACAGATGTGGATGATCGAGCACATGTGTCACCGCCCTCAGTATATGAGTTATGGGTCCGTTGAGAAAAGTTGTATTGAAGAGTTTGACACAAGGATTTTAGGGTTCAAGTTACCAGAAGGGTTTGGAGATTGGGTATCCCGCCTTCGCTCCATCACTGCGAGGAAAATAGAGTGGACATTAAGTTGGCTGCCTATTGAAGAAATTATGTATATGCCCGCCACTGGTCCTTACTTCCTCCTAATGGGTCTTCGAGGCATTCAGCCTTACGCTCCGTACCGGGTAATGAGACAATTGGGAAGGTGCCAGGTTTAGCATCTAGATGAAGATCTTAGTATTCATGCGGTCGAGGTTAGCTCCAACGGCCAATTTCATGAGGAAACAGTTCGTTCTATTTGGAACGAGTGTCAGTATTTGACAACGAACACTCGAGTGCGTGACCTATTTAGAGGCGAGGTCTCACCCGCCTGTCTTGCCTGGTTTAGAAAGAAGAACACTGCAAGAGTTGAATCAGAAAGACCATCCAAAAAGCGTCAAACTCAGGAATTCGTTGAGGCGTCGCAAGAACAGTGGGCTTGTTTGGCCAAGGAGAATGAGTACAGGGCTAAAATAGGAGAGCTGGAAAAGCAGGTCCGGGACCTTCAGTTTGAAAACGGTTTGCAAGCCGCGGTGGATGAGGGCGAAAGAAAAAGCTAGCCAAAGAAAATGAAGCCCTTCGAGCCCAAATTCGAGAAATGAAAACAGCAGCCGAAAACCCCGCCAGAAATGCAAAGGATGAAAAGCTTATAAAGAACCTTAGGCAGAAAATGGATGATTATGGTTTTGATTTGAACAAAGCAGAGGGTGAACTAGCCAGGGCTCGAACACAATTGGCTAAGAATATGGAAGAACGAGCACGCCTGGTTAGACAGTTAAAAGAGCAATACGACAATGAGATTGCGGGGTTAAAGAAAAGGGTCATCACCGTTGAGAACAAAATGATCAAGCAAGCCAAGGATTTTAAAGCTGATAGGGAACACTGTTATGATTTGATGGCTCAGATGGAGGAAGAAGTGCAATAGCTGCAAAATCAACATCTCCACGACACTCAGGTGCTAGAAGCCCGGAATCAGCAGGTCAGGCGTCTGCTCCAGGAAAAGGGTAGGATCCGAGAGAGAGTCAGGGCCATTGCTGATTACATTATGGTGAAGTGCCAAGCATGTGAGGATATGACCCGCTACCGACTTTCTTCGCGACTAGTGATGACATTTGTCCGGCTAAATAGTGAGTCGATTNAATAATGAGTGATTTGGAAAGGCTCCAAGGGGATCTTGCATATAGGCCCGTGGCGAGGCCGAATGATGCCCCGCGGGCCCCAGGAGCATTCGAGGCATTAATGTATTCGTGATCTTTGCTTGAGTCTGTACTTTCTTGCTGTTGAAGTCTGTCAGTTTGTTTTGAATCTGTTAGTTCTTTTGAGTCTGTATTTTCATCTTTTTCAGAGTCTGTTAGTTTCTTTTGAGTCTGTCAGTTTTTGAGTCATTGTAATCAAAGCATTTGTTTTTTTTATTATGAAAAATTGAAAATCCAAAATGTTTTGGTTATTTATTTTTCATTTATGTCTCTAAGAACTACGCTTGGTTTGATTCATGTGGGGTCATGATACGTAGGCAATCTCCATAGGATTCGACCATAACCAAAAGAAAAAGAGTTAAAAAAAGAGAATAGAGGCAAGGAAAAAGAGAGGAAAAATAAGAGCAAAAAGAAAAAGAAAAGAAAGAGAAAACAAGAAACCATGAAAAGGAAGCAGTGGCAAAATAAGACAGGGAAATGAGAGAATAAAAACAAAGAGAAGAGGAAGGCAAGAATGAAAAAAAAAGAGAGAAAAAGGGAAGTTGCAAACGGAAATAAGGAAAGCCGGGATGACGCAAGCAACCGATCAAATGCATAATAGAAACGGTTAACTGCTTAGGTGCATTCATTCCCCAAAAATGTGCGGTTACCAATCTGTTAAAGCCCTAATTGCTAACAAGGTTGTTGTTGATGTATTGAGTCCAGGCAGGTGGTTAGTTGATTGGCATTCTGGCAACTCACTCCTACAACACC
>NW_017678964.1:9149-18982 GCF_001879085.1 Nicotiana attenuata
AATATGGGTACATTTGGTTTGGGGTTCAAGCCTACAGGGGATGATGTAAAGAAGGCTACAAAGTTGGAAAAGAAAGCATGGCCGCTCTCTAGGCCTATCCCACACCTCTTCAGGACTTTTTTCAAGTCAGGAGCAGTGAAGCGTCCGGTGTCAGCAGTTCCAAAGCCCGTGGTTGTCTTTGATGAGGAGTTGATTTGAGAGGGTCCAATGTCTATTGGATGAAGTGAAAACGGTAGAAATTGGGGAAGGTTCCGGTGACGAAGAGGTGCATCTCGTCAGGCCGAATGTGAAGCTTAGCAACTAGGAAGCCGCTCATTTCCCTGCTCGGAGGGAGTTTCGGTAGTTTGCTCTGTTTTCCTTTCTATTTGGGTCATTCCAAGGTTGTGACCTAGATTTTACTTTTCGCTTGTTTGATGAACAAACCCTGTTATCCTTTGTTTTCAATGAAATGCAATTTCCCTTTTCCATCCCTCCTGATAGTTTTTCTTTTTTTTTTCTTTTTGTACAATTCTTTTTATACTGGTTTCAATGACAAGACATGCATGAGGAATCTTTGGCCAAGATCTAAAAGGCAATTTAATTATGAGAATCCAAAATAGTGTGTATTGATGAAGCAGAGATTGATGAGTGGGTCAAAACCCGATTGGAACAATTAAGTCTGATTGATGAGAAAAGACTGGCGGCAGTATGTCACGGCTAGTTGTATCAAAAGAGAATGGCAGAGCATACAACAAGAAGGTGCGTCCCCGAAAATTTGAAGTGGGTCAATTAGTATTAAAACGCATCCTCCCACATCAGGCGGAAGCAAAAGGCAAGTTTGCCCCAAATCGGCAGGGGCCGTTCGTGGTAACGAGAATGTTGTCCAATGGTGCTTTAGAAGGCCAAATGTGTTAGACATGACTTTCAATTCTGATTTGCAGTCAAAAGATATTATGTATGATTTCTTAGGTTTAAATTGTGTTTGTGCATTTTGTTCTACTATCTAAACACTTTATCCTTTGTTACCCCTTTGAGCCTTATTTATTTCCTTTCATACCCCTCTTTTGGAATCAGTAGTGAAATTCAGTAAAGTAGTAAAGAAGAAAAGAGAAGAAAAAAGAAAAGGAAAGAATGGAAAAGAATGAAAAGAAAGAAAAAGAGAGAAAAAGAGACAAAAAGAAGGAAAAGAAAAAAAAAGAAAAAAAAAGAAAAGAAAGAAAAAGAAAAGGGAAAAAGGGAAAGAAAAGAAAAAAGAGAAGTAACAACCTATGTCATGAACTGCGTTCGAACTGATTTCTTTAAGGATACGTAGGCAGCCTCACGGTTCGGTCCCATCAAAATAAAATCCAAAAGTCCCCAAGCAAGAAACTGGGGCAAAAGTTGTGGTTGTTGTAAGAAACCTGATTCCGAAAGTTGTAATTTTAAACCCATGTTGAATTGTTTTGAGCCTTTAATACCCTCTCTTTCTAACCCTATCCAATAGCCCACATTACGGTCCAAAAAAAGACCTTCTGATCAGTCTTCAAAAAATGCCAAGTCGACAAGAAGAGGTGATTCATAACAGGGGCAGCACTCTGGTCCAAGCAGGAAAAATAATAAAAATGAGAGAGTCTTATTGGTGAAAACCCTCACAGGCACCATAAGGCGACGGGAGTCGAGAGAAATCAAAAATGAGAGAGTCTTATTGGTGAAAATCCTCACTGGAACCTTGAGGCGAAAGTGAGTTGAGAGATGAACAAATGAGAGAGGTCTGTTGGTGAAAACCTTTCAGGGCACCGCATGATGAACAAGGTTAAGCTTTGGGTGAAGAAATCAAGATATGGAATTACGGGGCAACAAAGTATGGCAACTGAAAGTTTATTGGTTGGACAGATTGGGCCGATTAGTCCGAAATGCATGTCATGA
The DNA here is from genome assembly GCF_001879085.1 of Nicotiana attenuata. Taxonomy (NCBI): domain Eukaryota; kingdom Viridiplantae; phylum Streptophyta; class Magnoliopsida; order Solanales; family Solanaceae; genus Nicotiana; species Nicotiana attenuata. Next base: position 11,034 of record NW_017678964.1, read on the forward strand.
TCAGTGGTACCAGCTGTTCCACTCAGATAAGTCTCTTTTCCTTTTTCTTTTTAGCAAGTCGTCCGGTTTTGGATTTTCTTTATCCTTAACTCTCAAGGTCATTGCATTTCATTTCTTTTGGGGCTTTGTTTCTCTAAGATGTTCCAATGTCAGTCTTGTTCAAAGAGTATAAGAAAGGATTTCAAAGCTCACTACCAACTTCCAAAATTGCAAAGCACAGTGTGGCCAGAACATACCAAAGATAGCAGGATGTATAGTGGGATATATGGAGTCACCAGAAGTTTCATCGGTGGAATGATTTGGTAACTTCATGGGGATGCAAAGGTTCAGAGAAAGGGGTCAAAGATGTAAAACAACGGTTTGGGTATAGAACACTCAGGTCATCAAAGGTTATGAGGTTTGAAAGTCAGTCAGATAATCAAGCGGCTCGGGGCCAATTTAGAGAGGCAGGTCAAAGCAAAACACGGCAGCGGAGACATCTTCAGCAAGAATGCCATCAACTAACCACCATTTTAAACTGACAGGATTTTCCTTTGATTGAAACAGGGGCAGAAAATTTCGTTTGTTTCGGAGGAACTCTCCGTTTGGGGAAGAGCAAGCACCAACAGGTTTGACCGTAAACGCTCAGGAACCTCCTAGAAAATGTGGCTTAGTTAAATTTCAAAACAATCATGAATAGCCTAGTTTAGCATAAGGAATATAAGTTGGCTTCAAAGTTTGCATGTTTAAGATAGGATTCAATTAGGAGTTTTCAGGAACCCCCCCCCCCCCCCTGAAAATTGGGACCTACTTTTAAGATTTCCATTAGATAACAAGATGTAGTATAAATTCTGTTGTAGGGTAGTATAATTCAGCCGTAAAATTGTCACTTTTAGGATAAGACTTGATTTTGATTTTCAGGACCCTCTTGGATAATAGGATGTAGTATTGAGACCCTCTTAGATAACAGGACTTAACGGAAGTAATACCTTTAGAAGATATAACTTAGGTTTATAATCGTCGAGTTGTCAGGACCTCCCTGGATAATAGGACCTAGATTTCAAATTCTTAGTGATAGTTGGTAGAAGAATTCAGTTTAACACTCACTTATGTGTCCAGCTACCAAACTTGGGCAGAAAATTTTCTCTGTTTTGTCTATTGTTGTTGAAATCAGGTACCCACTTGGAGAAAAGGGAGAAGTAAGTCAAGTTGAGCAATCACGAGTCCACCTGGAGAACAAGGGAATACAGTTCAAGTTTCAGCAATCAGGCGCCCACCTGGAGAGCAAGGGAATATAGTGCAAATTTCAGCAATCAAGCGCCCACCTGGATAGGAAGGGAATACAGTTCACGTTTCAGCAATCAGGCGCCCACCTGGAGAGCAAGGGAATACAGTTCAAGTATCAGCTTTCAAGTTCTTATTGGTATTTGGTAACATGACTCGGTTTACACTCATATATATGCCCAGCTACCAAACTGGGGCAGAAAGTTTCTTCGTTTTTGTCTATTTTGGTTGAAATCAGGAGCACACTTGGAGAACACGGGAATACAATTCAAGTTCAGCAGTCAGGAGCCCACCTGGAGAAAACGGGAATACAATTCAAGTCTAGCAATCAGGAGCCCGCCGGAGAGCATGGGAATACATTTCAAGTTCAGCAGTCAGGAGCCCGCCTGGAGAGCGAGGGAATACAATTCAAATTCAGTAATCAGGAGCCCGCCTGGAGAGCATGGGAATACATTTTGAGTCTAGCAATCAGGAGCCCGCCTGGAGAGAATGGGAATACATTTCGAGTTCAACAATCAGGAGCCCGCCTGGAAAGCATGGGAATACATTCAAGTTTAGCAATCAGGAGCCCGCTTGGAAAGCATGGGAATACATACAAGTTTAGCAATGAGGAGCCCGCCTGGAGAGCTTTGGAATACATTCAAGTTTAGCAATCAGGAGCCTGGAGAGCATGGGAATACATTTCGAGTTCAGCAGTCAGGAGCCCACCCGGAGAGCATGGGAATACATTTCGAGTTCAGCAATCAGGAGCCCGCCTCGAAAGCATGGGAATACATTCAAGTTTAGCAATCAGGAGCCCGCCTGGAGAGCATGGGAATACATTTTGAGTTTAGCAATCAGGAGCCCACCTGGAGAGCATTGGAATACATTTCGAGTTTAGCAATCAGAAGCCCGCCTGGAGAGCATAGGAATACATTTCGAGTTCAGCAATCAGGAGCCCGCCTGGAAAGCATAGGAATACATTCAAGTTCAGCAGTCAGGAGCCCGCCTGGAGAGCGAGGGAATACAATTCAAGTTTAGCAGTCAGGAGCCCGCCTGGAGTGCAAGGGAGTACAATTCAAGTTCAGCAATCAGGTGTCCACCTGGAGAAAGGGGCAACATCACAAAATACAGTTCAGCAGTCAGGTGTCCATCTGGAGAAAAGGAAAGCATCTCAGAATGTAGTTCAAGTTTTGGCAGTCAGTCATCCACCTGAAGAAAGGGAAAACATCTCAGATTATAATTCATGTCGACAACAGAGGTATTTCACTAGGAGAATATAAGTCAGCATGGCAACAAGAGTTGCAAGATCAAGTTTGAAGATATAGATAGGATTTTTATAATTCATAGATCATAGTCTAGTCTAACTTCTTTTTATTTTTGACATGGTGTAATAAGGGGTTCAGTAAGCAGTAGCAGCAACAGCAGCAACAGTGAAAGCACAACTCCATGGTAGTCCCAGCTACCAAACATTCCTGAACTACACTGACCTGATTCCTTTATAGCCAAGGATATGTAGGACCTCACAAACAGGGTGCGGTCAAATCTTTCAAAAATGCTTCCCACAGAGTATTCAAATGGGCAAAATTGCTCGTATCCGCTCACTTTATCTTTGTACGAAAACTCTTCGTGTTTCCGAGCAAAGAGTCGTGAGTGTGAGCACGTGATTTTTTCCCTATATGAATTACTCCCACAAATTCAAAATAAAACAATTTTTTTCCATTGTTTGCAATTTTGTGGATTTTTGTGGCATTTTTCTATCAATTGTTTGCATTTGTCTGTGCACGTTTATTTTATTTAATTAATGAAAAACACAAAAAATATGTGCATTTGCATCTAGGACATAATTTAGCATTTTAGGATTAATTAGTAATTAATTTATTTTATAAAAAGGGGAAAATCACAAAAATAGTTTAATTTGCACCTTTTGATTTTAACTTTGATTTTTGAAGTAGATTTTCTTTTAGTTTGTTTTTAACTTTGATTTTAATTAATTGATAATTTTTATTTAGGTTTAATTAGTATTTTTTCAGGTTAATTTGGTTTTTGGATTTAACTTTGCTTTTTAGTTTAATTTTGAAAAAAAGGAAGAAAAGGAATTAAAATAGAAAATAAGAGAAATTGAAGAGAAAAGAAAAGAATTACAATCATACTTGGGCTGCCTGGATAATTTCTCCACACCCAAAACTTTACCCATCAAAACCCGGCCAAGAACCAGCCCAGTTTCCCCTTGACCCGGTCCGTCTCCCACACCCCAACCAAACGACCCCGTTTAGGTTTAGACTCAATCCCAGCCGTCGAGGTTTGGAGATCTAATGGCTGAGAAGTGGGGATTGATTGGTATTTAACTGTCCAAACGCTCACCCCCTCCCCCGCTCGTCACTCATCTCCCTCACACTCTTCAGAGATCCCCCAAAACCCTAACCTAGCCGCCCCAAATCCCTCAGCCCTTTCTGATGGAGGCTCAGCCCCACACCACCACATATCGACCCCAAAATCACACCCCTGAATCTCCTCCACCTCCTAATCCTAAATCCCCAATCCATTCAACTCGAATCCTTTTGGAACTCCTCGAATATCCAATTGAAGATGGAAACCCTAGCGCCGCCATAGTTTCTCCGGTGGCGGCACCACCTCCAAGTCACCCTAATTTAACACCCCAGAATCCTTTCACCCCCTTCATACCAAATCCATATCCTCTTGCCCTCGAATATGTCCAGAACTTCTCGAATCTTGCATCCGAGTTCGAACCCTAAAAGTCCAAAATCATTTTTCACTGAACTCGGTGGCGTGCATGATCATAGGGTGCTATTTCTTTCGAAATTTGAAGTTTTGACTGAACAAAAACTGATGTCGTTCAGCTGTTCTTGGCAAAGAACAAATGACTGACATTAGTTTTGTTAAGTCATTTGTCTCCAGCAGGTTTTGAGTTCGGATTTGGAAAGTTCCCTTCACCCCTTTGTTCTTCTTTCTTTTAGTATCTTATTCTTCTTCTAATTCCCCTTTCTTTAGTTAGTTTTCTTTACTGATCTGGCTAAAAAATCGACTAATTGCCTGAGCCTAAATTGATTTCTGTTCATTCACACCTTTGAAGCTTTTCTTTGATTTTGGTCTGTTTTAGTTGAACTTCTGACCTCGCATTAGCATTTTAGTCTCATAATTTAGCTAGGTTTATTCTGTTTTAATAAATTAGTTAGTTTCCTTCCTGCTTGTGTTTAGTAATCGATCATTTAGTGTAGGTTTGGTTTTCTGATGTTATTTAAGTGCTTCCCTCTCACATGCTTTGAATTGGTTTTGGGTCAGCCTTGTTACTTGGGCTCTGAGGTCAGTCTAGGCCCCATTCCAAGAGAGTTTGGTTTGGCTTGAACCTGAGCCCATGTTTAATGAACCATTGAGATCGTTTGGATTTATAACCCATACCCGTTTGGTCCAGGGGTAAAAACAGGGTAAATAAGGGTTATTTTGGGTAATGTACATAGGGAATCTATGAGTAACTACCTGAAGAAGCTTCCTAGAAGCTGAAAACAGACTTGCTTGGCAAGCAAGTAAGAAATTTAGGGACTAAAAAACAAAATTGAAAATTGAGAAAGGGCTCAAGGGCAAAACCTAGCCTATATCTGCTGCCCTAGTAACTTGCCTATAAAGGCATTTTTACTTGAAGCTCAACAGGGCGATTTTAGAGGTAAGAATTTCAGGAAAATACCAAAAGGTTGCAGTCTACTATTTCATTGAATTCCAGTGATTTTTCTGTTTCTTTTCAAACATCTGAAAACAATAGTTCTTCATTGTGGAATTTGAAAATGATTTGAACTTGGTTTTCAAATTTGGTTTCAATTCGAATCTGGTTGATAAATTGAATTCAAGTCTGTTGAGAAATTTTGGGTTGAAGTTTCTTGGTCCTGGTTTACTGTTCCATTGGCTATGCTGGTGCTGATTTCTACTGCTTACTATTGACCTCTCATTTTTGTCATTTTTTTGCTTCCCAGGTATTCCTCTATTCATGAGCAACAAGTGAATGATAGCTATGTGGTTCAATGGAAATTTGATAGAATACAAGTTGCATTCACTTAATTTTCTGGTTCCCCCTACTGTTTTCAATGCCCTATAGTAGTTTCCTAGCTATAAATGTCAATCGGGATTTTCCCTTCATTATTTGTGTATTTTGAATCCATATATGAGAATGGGATATTCTGAATCTATGTGTGTGAGTAAGAGTAAATCTGAGCTTGTAATGATAAATGAACTATGGACTTTAGCACATTCAGTTTCATTTTTGATTTAATGGTGTGAATCACTGATCATTGCTTAGTTTCTGCTGAAAATCAGTAAGGTTTTAATTTTGATGTTTGTCCAGGTGCTAAATTTTGGCTTGTGTGTATAATGACTTACACGGATCATGCATCTAGTAAGCATGTGCACTTATGAGTTTGAAATTCTAGGCCCGTGTTCATTCATTATGCAATTGATTTTATAATTAGGAATAACAGCATTACTTTCCCCTATAGTTATGGTGTTTCAACCTAAGAGCATTCTGGCAGTTGATTTTATAATTATGAAGATGTTGTTTCGAGTATTTAATCTGAAGTTCAATGTTTTTTTTATCTTGCTCAAATGGTTAGTTTGGTTCTAAGGTTAGAGTGAAATGTTATATAGCTTGTGTATCTGTATTTCAAAAGGGGCTTTTTATGAATCTAGGACTTGTTTTAATTTATGGATATCCCTAGACGCTCATTAGTTCATCATGTTTGCCTTTCTTTCTTCTTTGAAAGTTGAATCAGTTAAATCATGCCACCATGTTAATTTGAATCATATATTGTTTGGGTTTGCCATAGCTGAGTTTTGACATGAGATGATGGGTAACTTATGCAATTGGATGTTATGTTTGTCATGGAATACATGCATCAATATGTTTTACCTTTGGTTTAATGGTTATTAGTGCTTGTTCGATTCCTGATTTCAGAAATGATAACTAGCCTCAAATGTATCTGTTGAGTCATGTGTTGGGCCATCATCACTGGCCCAAATGTAGCCACAGTCCACCTGACATCATACCGCTGAGCTGGGCTTCACCTGGAGCCCAGTATCTGTGCGTACTCAGCCATCAGCAATGGTAAATCGAACCAGGTTTATCAATTGGGCTATTGGTTCGTTTGTGCTGGGCCAACCCCCTTTGCTCAAAATAATTAACTCTTCCTCATGTGAGTTGTTACTAAAACTTTAATTGCATTTATTTTTAGCAAATCAGGCCCATTAATTAAATTGGAGGTGAGCCATATTAGATAATACAAATAGTTATGGCCCTCGGAATTTAGTACCCTTAAAATAAAATTGAGGTGCGCCATACCGAACCAAATGACAAATGTGTGGCCCTCATTTAACCATTGCTTTAAAATCCTTAGAATTCCAGGCGTGCCATTTAGCAAATTTCCATGGCCCTCGCAAAGTTAAAAACGCGTAGTTGCTTTAGGCGCGTATTTTAATAATTTACTTTCCTAAACTCGGGTGCGCATTTATGCGACTCAAATCCGAATCTCAACGTTAGATAAAATGTGTTACGGACTGCGGGTGCATTTATGTGACATGGTTCGAAATATATTTTAAATGACGTTGCAATCTTCCTTTAGTTAATTATATAAAAGCGGTTAAAAAGTTAAAATTGCACATAAGTTCAAAATGTTTTAAAATCAAATAATTAGGCCAATTATGACAGTTGAGCGACCGTGCTAGAACCACGGAACCCGGGAATGCCTAACACCTTCTCCCGAATTAACAGAATTCCTTACCCGGATTTCTGGTTCGCGGACTGTAATACAAAGTCAACCTTTTCCTCGACTCGGGATTTGAAACTTGTGACTTGGGACACCATAAATTATCCCAAGTGGCAACTCTGAATCTTTTAATAATAAATCCCGTTTCGATTGTCCTTTAATTGGAAAAACTCCCTTTATACCCTTCCGGGGGTGTAGTAAAAAAGGAGGTGTGACAGCTCTAGCGACTCTGCTGGGGATAAGAATCCAGAACTTCTGGTTCAGGGTTTAGAATTCGAGCTTTGAATAATTTTTGTATTTGGTTTTGTTTATTATTTTGTTTTATTACATGTTTGGGACTAATGTGCAAAATATTGCTTTTTACCGCTTTGATATTATCTGAACTGTATGTATAAACTGCTACGAAACCTTTCTCTTCTCTCTCTTGAGGAGTGCACACTGGTCATGACTTCTTTCTGTTAGTGTCATATCCCAAATAGAACGAGGTTCGGACAAGTTGCAAAGCCGGAGGATCTTTTGGTTACCGGTACGCAGACCCCCCTCGGCTCGAGTTGTCCGCTCGGGTAAGCCAGGTCTAGAACAAATAAACCTAGGTTTTAAACCTAGAATAACTCAGCCTCATGCCGGATCCCTAGTAGGAACGCTTATCTGCATCATGTGCATTTGACTTAGGGGACTCAACACAGGGGTTGGGTCCGTCTAGTACAGGTGTACCCAAAATAACAGACCATCCTGATGCATCCTACTTGTGCATTTATTTGATTCAGATTTGCATGCTGACCGGCTATTTGAGTAAAAGGGGAGAATTTGAAAAAGAAAATAGCAGTGTGAGGGCTAAGAGAAGTAATTACCTGTTTTGAAAACCAATGTCCCAAAATATACCAAAAGAAAACAAAAAAAAGATTTTATGTTTCAAGAAAGAAAAAAACAGAAAAGAAG
>NW_017678965.1:0-3554 GCF_001879085.1 Nicotiana attenuata
CTTCCTCACTGCACTTTTTCCCTATTCTGGTGATATGATTTGGGTGTGAGCATTGCCCGGAGTCCCATTGAGGCTCTCAGGGAACTTTGACACACTCATATTGGAGAAAGGCTTTAGATCAGGGGCCTTTGAGTTGGTCTATCTCATATTTCAGATAGGAGGTCTGAATCAGACTCTCCTTTGGTTGTACTTTTTTTTATTTCTGATGAAATTTTTATTCATTCTGGTTTGTGATAAGTTGTAATAAACGCTTGGGGCTGGCTAGTGAAAAAGGGTGGGTAATTGTGCATGCAAAGGGTAGAAATCATGTCTATAGGTCTATTACAATTTTTCATATTCAGATACATATAGAGATCATGTCTATAGGTCTATTATAATTTTGCATATTTTAAATACATATAGAAATCATGACTATAGGACTACCATATTCCTGCATATCCAACTTCATATAGAAACCATGTCTATGGGTATATTGAATTCTGCATACTCAAATAGAAATCATGCCTATAGGTATATTCTGAATTCTGTATAGCCAACTTCGTATAGCAATTATGCCTATAGGATTGTTCACTTCTGCATATTCAAATTCTGCATCTAGATACCATGTTTATAGGTTTAAAACAAGACTTATGCATTTAGATACTATGTCTATAAGGTTTCTGCATTTTTTTACACCATGCCTATAAAGTTTAAAATCAGCAACGCATAGAAAGCATGCCTATAGGAATTTCTAATCGAATCTGATTTGCCTCACTCAGTTTTAGATATAAAACCAGTAATAATGGATACTGTCAGTTGCAGAATTTATAATCAATTCGTTAAATCCTGCCTCTATTTAAATAATCTAATTCCCTCACTTAGAAAGTTTAACAAGTATGCATTCAAACAATTTATTTCAAGCCTTACTATTTTCTGAATTCAGTAGATATCATGCCTATAGGACCATGTCTTAACACTTAGGCAAGCCATAGGGTAAAACTATAAACTGAATCTGATCTATTAATTACAACCAGTAGGCAGGCCCGATTCGGGCTTCTTATTTGAATTATGTAATAAATCAGTTTGCCTCAACCTTTAAGTTCTCTCATATTTGGTATTTAATCATACCTAAACAGTATGTGAAAGCCATGCTAATTATGTGTTTTTCTGTTCAAGGAGGTATAATTGAGCCTCTGTTTGATTACATGCTTCCCCCCTAAAATGTGCAATGTGTGTTTTGTAGGTCGTCTTAGATTTTTGACCTTTTGAAACCTCAAATGTCACGACCCCAACCCGGTCGTGATGGCGCCCAACACACTGCTATGCAAGCCCGACCAATTTTACAACCTAAGCCATTTTTATACAGTTCACGAATTAATTAACACAGATAAATCACTAAGTCATAATACTGAAATAGAGTAAAACATGTGGAATCCCAAATAACAATACTACTACACAGCCCGAAGAATCCGGTGTCACAAGTCTGAGCCTCTAATACATGAGCATCAACCTAATACATATCGTTCTAGAGAAATGCGGAAATGAAGCGATAAGATAGAAGGGAAGATCAGGACTGCAGACGTCATGCAGCTACCTTGATACTCCCGGATATGCTACTCGGCACAGAAGTCCTCACTCAGCCTCAGATGTACCTGGATCTGCACACAAGGTGCGGGAAGTAATGTGAGTACTCCGTCCCAGTGAGTAATAAACATAAATAAAGGTTGAGAATAAGAAATCCTGAATAGGCACAAAGCAATCTATAAATGCAGCAATTTAAACCAAGTAATATAAAGTCCGTAAACTAATGAAAACAGTTAAGGAAAATCCTGCAACAGATAAGTAAGTAAATAACAGTCCAATATGAAATGCAACACATAGTCCAGTACTCTCTAGTACCCGCTGCGGCGTGCAACCCGCTCCATTTATTTATCATCGACGGCGCTTACTCGGGGTGTGCAGACTCCGAGAGTGGCCCCTTATGGAACAAGCGCAATAATAAGCCATCTCGTGGCATCAACTAGGCCCTCGGCCTCATATCAATATCAATACAATACCGCTGCGGCGCGCAGCCCGATCCCATACTCAGTCCAAAATCACATAAGCCCCTCGGGCACAGTAGTATAGAAATATTCAGCCCAAACTTCATTAAAAATATTAATTAAGTTTCAAGTTTGAGAAAAGGTGGCTAAGTTTGCAAAATAGTATTAATTACTAGAACTGAGTTCAATAGTATGTGAAAATGGTAAGAAACCAGTAATAACAATCCCTGAAGGATTCAATCAGTTGGCACGAAGCCCAAATATAGCAATCAGCTCAACTTATAATGATAATAAGTAAATTTCAGTTAAATACGCAGTATATTCATCTACCAGGACGGACCAAGTCACAACCCCAATGGTGCTCTACCCCACGCACGCTATCAGGCGTGCAAGTCACCTCAATATAGCACTACGGTGTGCAAACCCGGGGTTTCAAACCTTTTACATCTATTACTCACCTTAAGCCAGCCAAATTCCTAGCTCGCTATGCCCTTGCCTCGCAAATCAGCCTCCTCGCGCGTCGAATCTGACGAAAACCACAACGAATACGTCACCATAGGCTAAGGGAACATAACCCAATCAAAAAGAATCAAAAAATAGCAAAAATCTCGAAATTAGCAAAACCCGAGCCCCGGTCCCACTTCTCGAAAGTCAGAAAATTTTACATCAACGGGTTCCTTATCTCGCCACGAGTCTATACATATAAAGATTACCAAAATCGGAGTCCAAATGACCCCACAAATCCCAATTTTGCTCTCTTAAGTTTCAAGCCCTAAACCACCATTTTTGCCCATTAATTACTTGAGTTTTCAACTCTAATCCATGTATTTACACCATAAAATCATGTTTTAAGTCCAAGAATCCATACCTTATCAACACCCCTTGAAATCCCTCTTCAAATCGCCCACAATCCTCCAAGTCCGAGTTAAAAAAATATGAAACCCTTCAAAAATTCGCGAAGATGGAATTAAATGGCTCTGCCAGACATTACCGCATCTGCGGCCATAATGTCGCTTTTGCGACTCCCGCTTTTGCGGTCAACACGACGCTTCTGCGGAAATAACCGCTTCTGTGATCGAATTCCCGCATCTGCGGCTTCCGCTTCTGTGGACCAAGCTCCGCATTTGCGGATCCCATTAAATATCCAAAATCCACATCTGCGGTCATTTTGTCGCATCTGCGACTCCGCAGATGCGGTCACCAATTCTGTACCTGCGGTCCCTGCCGCTTCTGCGGCTCTCCCCTCGCTTCTGTGGTACCGCTTCTGCGGTCCCAATTTCGCAGAAGCGAAAATACCCAAAGCACTTGCAATTTCTTAGATTTCCAAAGCCAAAACTTCCCGTTAACTATCCGAAATCACCCCGAGGCCCCGGGACCTCAACCAAAAACACCAACACCCCTATAACATCATTCAAACTTGTTCTAAATCATAAAAACACCTCAAACAACACTAAAACCATCATTTCTCATCGAATTCAAGCCTAAGTTCTTCAAAACTTCCGAAATACGCATTCGATCAAAAACCCAACCAAA
>NW_017678965.1:12575-18969 GCF_001879085.1 Nicotiana attenuata
ATTTGGTCAATGGAGAGGCAAGAGTAGAAAACCCCTCCACAAATCTCCTGTAGTACCCAGCCAAACCCAAGAAACTGCGAATCTCTGTTGGAGTGGTAGGTCTAGACCAATTCCTCACTGCTGCAATCTTTTGAGGATCAACCATAATTCCTTCCCTGGAGACGACATGACCCAAGAACGCGACGGATTCAAGCTAGAGTTCGCATTTCGAAAATTTTGCATACTGTTGATGCTGCTTAAGAGTCTGCAGAACTGCCCTGAGATGGTTAGCATGATCTTCTCGACTTCGGGAATATACAAGAATATCGTTAATGAATACTATCACAAAGGAGTCTAGAAAAGGCTTGAAGACTCGATTCATAAGATCCATGAAAGCTGTCGGGGCATTTGTTAGCCCAAAAGACATCACCATAAATTCAAAGCGCCCATACAGAGTCCTAAAAGCTTTTTATGGAATATCCTGCTCCCTTATCTTCAATTGATGATACTCAGACCGCAAGTCAATTTTTGAGAAACACGTAGCACCTTGCAATTGATCAAACAAGTCATCTATCCTTGGTAGAGGATATTTATTTTTCATTGTGACCTTGTTGAGTTGCCGGTAGTCAATACACATCCGTAGCGACCCATCTTTCTTCCTTACAAACAAGATCGGTGCGCCCCATGGTGACACACTCGGCCGGATGAAACCCTTTCCTAGCAAATCCTTCAATTGTTCCTTTAGCTCTTTCAATTCTGCCGGTGCCATTCTGTAAGGTGGAATTGATATAGGCTCCGTGCCTGGCATCACATCGATCCCAAAATCAATCTCCCTGTCTGGAGGAATTCCAGAGAGTTAATTTGGAAAGACATCCGAAAATTCATTCACAACTGACACGGACTCAAGGCTAGGCGCCTCGGCATTGGTGTCTGTAACCCAAACTAAATGATAGATACACCCCTTCTTGATCATCTTCACAGCTTTAAGGTAAGAAATAAACCAACTTTTAGACACTGCATTATCTCCCTTCCATTCAACAACGGGCTCATTAGGAAATTCAAGCCTCATGGTTCTAGTTCGACAATCAAGATTGGCAAAGCATGAATAAAGCCAATCCATTCCCATTATTACATCAAAATTGACCATCCCTAATTCAATAAGATCGACCGTGGTATCCCTACCTCGTACCATAACAACACAACCTCTATAAACTCGAGCAGCCGTAATAGACTCACCCACCGGAGTAGACACCGAAAATGGCTCATGAAGGTGATCCGGTTCTATCCAAAATTCTATAGCACCAAAAGGGGTAACATAGGACAAGGTGGAACCGGGGTCAATAAGTGCATGCACATCATGAGATTGGACAGTCAGAATACCTGTAACAACATCTGGAGAAGCCTCTGCATTCTGGCGACCACTCATAGCATAGAACCGGCTGGGTCCTCCTGAACTCTTCACACCACCCCTACCTGCACCACGGCCTGCGGGTGCTGGGGTACCTCGAGCTGGAGAGGGGGCTGAAGATGCAGCAGGTGCTGGACTGGATGGCTGTGATGTGCCCGTACCCGCTCCCTGGCGCGATGTATGACAATGCCTCTGAGTGTGACCCCTCATTCCGCATCCATAGCATATGGGTAACTCCAAGTAGCAAATCCCTGAGTGCATCTTCCCGCACTTGGGGCACGAGGACCTCAGCTGCTGCTAGGATTTCTCTTTTGATCGACCCTGCTAATAGGATCCTCTGTTGCCCTGACTAGGCCTGAAACGACTCCACTGCTGCTGCTGGCTGGACCCTGATGGTGGTGCACTGGCTGAAGACTGTGCAACAGACTGGGCCGGCCCTGATGATCCTCCCCTGAAAGCTGATCTTCCCCCACCGAGTGACTCACCCATGTTGCCCGTAGACCTGGTCTTTCTGTTACCCTCTCTCTCCATTCTGTTCTTCAGTTTATGGTTCTCTGTGGCCTTAGCAAATGCTACCATCTTCCCATAATTCATGTCATAATTCAATGCAACCGTAGAAGCCTCATTAATAGTCAAAGGATTTAGGCCTTGAACAAACCGATGCACCCTGGACTCCATTGTGGGCAACATATGAATGGCATACTTGGACAGGCGAGCAAACTCCATGTGATACTCCCACACACTCCTGCTACGTTCCTTCAGATTTTCAAACTCTGCTGCACGGGCTGCCCTTGTCTCAGCAGGCAGGAAATGATCTGTAAAGGCATCGGCAAACTCGCTCCACCTCGCCAGAGGGTTTCCCTCTGGCGGGAATCTTCCCATAATTCAAACCATGCATAGGCCACCCCTTTCAGATGGTAAACAGCCAACTCTACTCTCTATGTCTCAGTTGCACGAATAACCCTGAGGGCCTTGTGCATCTCATCAATAAAATCCTGAGGGTCTTCTTCTGGATTGGCACCCGGAAATACTGGAGGGTCTAACTAAAGAAATCTGTTCACTCTGGAACTGGTGGAATCCCCCTGCTGGCTAGATAAACTAGGTGCAACATTTGACCTTTGGGCCTGAGAGGCCACTAGCTGAGTCAACATCTGAATAGCTCCCCAAAGATCCCCATCCGAAATACCAGAACCAGAAGCTGGGGCTGGAGGCGGAATAGGAGTATCGATAGGAGGGATAGTAGTACCCTCCATAGGTGTAGGAGTTGGGGTAGTCTGCTCTGGAATAGGAGAACCAGGCAGGGTGATAGCAGGGCGACTACCCTCACCCGCAGTATCAAGCAGTGATTCATCAGCCACTCCTGTGGCGGCATTGTCTTCTTGGCCAATTCTCGCTTTCTTCTTAGGTGCCATTTACTGAAAGGTAGAACAATGCACTAATTAGGGAGGGGATATTTTCATAACAAGTTGCCGCACGATCCATAATATCAAAGAAGGGTGTTATTCCTAAATGCCCAAGTAGCCTCCAACTTAGAGATGTGGTCGACTACACACCGATAAGAAGGACTCTACTAGACACGGCTCAGAGACATCCTATGACACTTCAAAATCTTAGGGTCTAATACCGTGTTTGTCATGCCCCCAACCTCGAGAGGTGCGACCGGCGCTCAATCGAGTAAACCCCGACTGTGCAAGCCTTATTCATACATTTCTACCCAACTCACTACAGTTAAGGGAACCATGCTTTCTTTTATTTAGACAATAGCAAAGTCGAACATTCACAATATTAGTCCATTTTCATGACACAAACCAAAAACCATGGTGAAGTTTCAAGATTTTATACGATTATAGTTTAGAAGAACTAGAGCACAAAGTTACAACATAGTTCATTGACCCATCCAACACCCTTACCTTACCCACACAAACGTCTACGGAGCCTCTAAGGATACAAAAGACAATAATGACAACGCCGGCAACAAGGCCCCGGCTATACCTCAAAAGTGGATATCTATAACAAAAGATGTACAACATAACCCCCTTGAAGGAAAAAGGGTCTCACCAAGACTTGAGAGGAAGAAGCTCCGCTATGCGCGATCGACACTATCCGCTATGGAGCCACCTACATTCATATAAAAATGTAGCGCCCCCGGCAAAAGGGATGTTAGTACCATAGAATAGTACTAGTATGTATAACTAAACACCATCCAGTTGGAAAGAACAACCATACAAGAGTACAAAGAAATCATAAGAAACACAAAGCTTCAAATAAGCACCACATCAACAATATAAGAGGTTCACATAGTTTTAAAATGAATTTTGAAATTTGTAGATTGGGTCATTCCATATCGTTGCATCATCATCCACATTAACACCGCTTCCTTGAGAGGAGTTCGATCACGGCCCGATCGGCTAAGCCGTCTTACCAAGACGTTACCCTTATTTCATTCTCACTTTCCAGTTTTAATTATCAATACATTACCACCATGTGTGTATAACATGGCGTCCGATCACGGATCGATCGGCTAAGCCGTCTTACCTAGACGTTACCCTTTTCTGTTAATCATCTCATTTAAATCTCTGGTTTCACATGTATTAGTTCTTTGGCAATTGGAGCCACAATTACCACATTCCGTAACTCACATTTCACATTATTCCCATTTTTAACATCGACCTTGCCATTTACGATCATAGGCACATATAAAAGCAATTTTAGTTATAAGCATAGAGAGGAATTCATCTAGTTCGGCATATTAATCACAATGTAACCTTGACTTGACATTTAGGAATTTAGCACATAGCTCATGGTTTCCACACATCCTCAATTTACAAAGAATAACACATTAAACACATGGAGAAGCACCTTCCACATATATTTTCACAACATCAATTCATTTGACATAACAAGTACCACATCGATCAAATTTCGGACTTACAACATTTGCACGGACACCATGGAGGCTCAATTTCTAAGAGGAGGGGGGGTTTTAGCCATACATACCTGAAATTTGCCCCTTAATTATACTACAATGATCCAATACACTTAAGCAACTTCAATCTACAATACAACATTCAATAGGGCAAATATTAGTAATAAATTCCATAACTTATGCCATTTAGGCATATTATCAAACACCTTGTAGGTATACATCTTTACATCTCATAACCGTAGTATTAGTTCATCCAACTATCACTATTAACCAAGAATTTATTCCACCATAAATCCTAACCAATTTATAACTTCCAAAAACATATGTATGACAATCCATTCACACCCAACCATCAACCTCCTTAATTAACCCATTTCATAATCTCTACAACACCAACACAACCTAGGTTAGGCACTTATGGCTTCCAATCACCATCCCATGAGTTCTAACGTATATATCATACAAAAATAATCACCATAGAGTAGTTAGAGATGATAGACATACCTCTTGTAGTAAGAATCTTGAGAATCCCCACTTGTAGTGTTGTTGATCAATTTAGGGATTTCAATGGGAATCTATGCATTTTCAAGATCAATCCTTGTTAATATAAGTGCTTAGGAGTAGTAATCAACTCAAAATACTCCAAAAATATTACCTTGGATCATAGAAGGGAAGTATGAGACGGATTCCCCTTGATAGAGCAAGCCCTACTTCAAACAAATTACTTAGAGACTCTCCATACCCGGCCTTGGGGTATTTATAGGGCTGCTAGGCGCTCGACCGCAGTTAAACCGCGCCCGGGACGAGGTGGCCGCGCTCGTACCGCGCTCGGCCGTGCTCGGGAGGCAGAAACTCTCAATTTTCCCGCGGTCGCGCCGCAGCCACGCATCTGACACAGGTCGGGTAAAATGGTCATAACTTTCTGTATACACCTCCGAATGATGAACAGTTTGATGCATTGGAAAATAGACTCAAAGAGCTTTAATTTGATAGGTTTTGCATCACACAAAACCTTATATAAATGTATATATGCTTGTCCAAAGTGAGGTCTTGTGCGTACTCATTTACAACTTTAGTCTATTATGAAATTTTCCAACTTGGCTTAGACTTAGGCCTCTCCTTATACCCCAAATCACTTAATTATATGACGTATTCGCTTATTAACATATCCAATTGATATCCATTATATCATGAATCCTCCTTTGAACACAAAATAAAATAATTAGCCTACCTTGGCACCACGAAATCTTAAATTGCTTTGCAAAATTTTCTGGGGCTTTACATTCTCCCCCGCTTAAGATCATTCGTCCTCGAATGATAATTGGAGTCAATCCGCAAATACTTAGTATGACTTATCTCGTTTCTCACACATATTTAACTCCAAAATTTTGACTAACTCCCAAATGTTTTCAGAAATTTTGGCAGAGTTTCCCTTGTAACTGGGCCTATCCACCAGTCAGAGAATCCAAAAACACATCCTATCAACATATACATAATCCAAAGGTGCAACATAATATAAAATGATGCCAACCGTGGCCCCATAAGCAATGCATTTCTAGAAAAGAAACACTATTATCATCAACTAACCATGTGATACATAATTCATAGAAGGTAAGCTTTCAACATCTTCATAGGACACAAATACTTAATTACATAGCTATCCAAACAAGTGAGGGTACTTCTTCATTTTTTCCTCGGCTTCCCAAGTGGCTTCCTCACTTTGCTGGTTTCGCCATAACACTTTCACGGAGGCAATTTCTTTATTTCTCAACTTTCGGACTTGCCTATCAAGGATGGCAACTGGAATTTCTTCGTACGATAATTCTTCATTAACCTCAATAGTCTCAACTGGCACAATAGTGGACGGATCTCACACTACCTTCTTCAACATAGACACATGGAAGACTGGGTGTACCAATGACATCTCGGGTGGCAGCTCGAGCTTGTATGCCACCTGACCAATCTTATGAATGATTTTGTACGGTCCGACATACCTCAAATTCAATTTTCCCTTCTTTCCAAACCGCATGATACCCTTCATGGGGGAAACCTTCAAAAATACCCAATCATCTTCTTTGAAC
>NW_017678966.1:0-3481 GCF_001879085.1 Nicotiana attenuata
ATTCGAAAGGTTTTATTTGAAAGAATTATATTCGAAAGGTTTTTATTTGAAAGAATTATATTCAAAAGGTTTTATTTAAGAGAATTATATTTGAAAGAATTATATTCGAAAGGAAAGGTTTTTATTTGAAAGAATTATATTCAAAATATTTTATTTAAGAGAATTATATACGAAAGATATTTATTTGAAACAGTCATATTGGGAGATAGTTATTAGAAAGATTTAAATTCGTAAGATATTTATTTGGAGGAAGTATATTCGAGATATATTTATTTGATAGGATTACATTCTAAAGATTTTTATTTGGAAAACTTATAGAGAAAAGATGTATATTTTGAAGGACTTGATTAATTGGTTGTACTTGTCTTTATTATTCGTGTGAGCAATATTTATGGTGTTCTTGCTGCCTTGCTATTTATGTCACTAGTTGATTTTTGTTGCTATCACTGCTATCTGTTTCTATTATATTTTGTATGATATGTTGCACAGGTTATTAGACTAGTGAGTGTCTTGACTGTACCTCGTCACTGCTCCACCGAGGTTAGTATTGATACTTACTGGGTACCGACTGTGGTGTACTCATACTACACTTCTGTACATTTTTGTGCAAAGCCAGGTATTGGAGATATCGGACTTCGGCAGAGTTAGGGTGTTGAGCGAGAGAATTCAAGGTAGGGCTGCTTGGCCGTCGCAGTCCCTTGGAGTCTTTCCATTTTTATTGCACTGTCACTCTTATTCAAACAGTATTGTATACTCAATCCTTGGGATTATTGCACGTATTCTGTTAGAGTTCTTTTCACAATGTACATTAAGATATAGTTCTGGTATACCATAATAAATTACTACTCAGTTTAATAAGTAATATATACACTTCAACTTAAGTGTCTAGTCAAACACCACAACATAAATATAAAACGAAACGAAAGAAGTAGCTAATATTAACAAACCATTCCCAGTCCTCCTGCATTCATTAGACCCACTATGCGATTTCAAATTAAAAGCAGTGATATTATTAAATAGAAGATCTCCATTTAGGCAAGTGATTTTGATTGAAAAGCTGCTGAATTGAAGTCAGAATATTACAATTTCTTTGAGAGATTACCACCGTTGTCCCATATCGGCATTATAAAAGAAAGTAGATGAAGCAAAGCTTCTATAAGTCAAGGTTTCTTGCCAATAAAAGGCATCTTTGCGCTTGGGGCAATGACGCAGCTAGTGAGGTTCTAACCGAGGCGCGTCTATTGCTGGTTCAAAAAGAAAATTGTAATGGATTAATAAAAAAATAGAAATAAAAAATAAAATATTTGTGAAACTCTATGATGACCCAAAAGGTCATCACTTGCTTTCAAATTGAATTCTATGTTCCGAGGCCTTGAAAACTTCTTTTATCTTCACCTCGATTTGCGTGCGCAGTCTGGGCGTGTAGCCAGAAAGCTGTTATGTGAAAAATCTGAATATTGAAATTTTGACTTAAAATGCATTTAAGATGACTTCGGTCAACATTTTGGGTAAACGGACCCGGACCCGTGATTTGACTGTCCCGGAGGGTCCGTAGGAAAATATGGGACTTGGGCGTATGCCCGGAATCGAATTCCGAGGTCCCAAGCCCGAGAAATGAATTTTTAAAGAAAATTGTTTTCTGAAATTGTTTAAAGGATTTTGAAATGAAATTTGATTAGAACATGTTGGTATCGGGCCCGTATTTTGGTTCCGGCGCCCAATACAGGCCTTATATATGATTTAAGACGATTCTGTGAAATTTGGTGAGAAACGGATGTCATTTGACGTGATTCGGACTTTAAATGGAAAATTTGATGTTTTAAGAAGTTTGAAATATTTCATTGATTTTGAGGTTTAATTCGATGTTTATGATGTTATTTTGGCGATTTGATCGCACGGAGAAGTTCATATGATGTTTTTGAGTTAGTACGTATGTTTGGTTTGGAGCCCCGAGGGCTCGGGGGAGTTTCGGGTAGGTTCCGGGATGCCTTAGGCTTAAAACACAGATGTTGCAGGTTCAGAGAAGTTGCAGATCTCTGAACCCGCTAGTGCAGTCCGCGAGAAATCGTGTGCGGCCGCGGAGGGGCCGGTGCGGTCCTCGGTCGACTTTGTGCAGTGCGCGGTGGACAACTGTGCGGCCGCAGTCCATTTTGTACGGTCCGCACAGGGTCACTGGACTGCAGTATCGTCAAGAAGGGCTGTGCGGCCGCAGTCCATTTTGTGCGGTCCGCACAGGGGGTCTTAGAGGGGTATAAATAGACGGGATTTTCAGTCTTTTTTTATTTTTCAAAACCCCAAAAACATAAGAGGCGATTTTTCAAACAAACCTTTCTTCTCCAAAACGTTGGTAAGTGATTTCTAACTCGTTTTCTTCACTCCTTAACATCTTTTAATATGATTTCAACCTAAAATCAATGATTTTCATGGGGGAAATTGGGTGTTTTCGGTAGGACCTAGGTTTTTCAAAAATTGGGGATTTGGACCTCGATTTGAGGTCCGATTTCAAAAAAAATTATATATTTGAGTTCGTGGGGGAATGGATAATCGGGTTTTCGTTCGAACCTCGAGTTTTGACCATGTGGGCTCGGGGCGATTTTTGACTTTTTGGGAAAAACACTAGAAAATCTATTTTTCATGCATTAGAATGGGTATATTTAGCATTTATTAATGTTATTAAGTAAATTGTGGCTAGATACAAGCGAGTTGGAAGTGAAACCAAGAGGTAAAGCGGTAGTTGAAGCTTGATAGTTCTCGTGGCCTTGAGGTAAGTGTCCGGTCTAACCTTAGCTTGAGGGATTAGGAGTTGTGTCCTATTTGCTAATTGCTTCTTGTTGAGTACGACGTATAGGCATGGTGACGAGTATCTATACGTAGGTGTCGAGCATGACCGTGAGTCTTGAATTGATAGATGTTGTGTTCCTAAATGTTACTACGGATGCTTTAATGGATGATTCTCGATATTGAGCAAAGATTTAGTTTATTTTCGTGGGTTTTATTTATGATTGAGTGTTGGTACTAATTGAGTTGAGTAGGAGTTGAGTTAGGATTGGTTATAGCTGATTCTCCCTTGCCGGGATGTTTGTCTTGATATTGTTGTTCCCTTGCCGGGAAGATATTATATTGCTTTTGTTCCCTTGCCGGGATTCCTTGTGATTTTGTGTTGGCCTGTAAATGGGAATGGGTGGTACGCCTACCACAAGATATAATAAAATGGGAGCGGGTGGTACGCCTACCACGAGATATAATGAAATGGGATCGGGTGGTACGCCGACCACAAGATCTAATGAAATGGGAGCGGGTGGTACGCCTACCATAAGATATAATGAAATGGGAGCAGGTGGTACGCCTACCACGAGATATAGTAAAATAGGATCGGGTGGTACGCCTACCACGAGATTTAATGAAATTGGAGCGGGTGGTACGCCTACCACAAGATATAATGAAATGGGAGCGGGTGGTACGCCTACCACAAGATATAATG
>NW_017678966.1:5804-11044 GCF_001879085.1 Nicotiana attenuata
CTCTAAACTCTTCTCATAGCGTGTAGTCATCCTACTACAGAACCCATGTGCTACTCTGCCACTCTCCTACTTTGGTCAAACTCACTCCTTTAAGCAACCATTCGACTCCCGTTCCTCACTCTTGACCTTATAGAAAATTTAACCACCGCAAGGCACCCCCCACATGTACTTCCTCATCCTTCGCTACCCAGTTGTTCCCTTAAATGAAAAATCTATTTCTGTAGCACTTGAACTAATAGATCGCTACTAACTTTAAACCCCTTTTCAAAGGTCATCTTTCTTGAGCCATCGACACAAGAACACCGATTCACTCCTGAACCACCGCACACCGCGATCTCTGATAGTCGCTTCTCCGGCACTATTCACAATACTCTGCTCCAAAGGCGAATTGAAGAAAACCATAACACCGGCGAACTTAACACATTATATTCAATCAAGGACGACGACGCCACATCTCAGATGAAGATCCCACCACGCTCGAAAATACCAAGTCTCGTTACTCCATCAACCCAAGACCTTCGTAGGCCAATTGCTTTTCCTCCGCCGGAAATAAGATACTGAATCTCGGAACCATGCGCTGAGTAAACCTTCTTTCAAGTCATTCATTGCCCCGACACGTAGGCAAGCATCCGACCATCACATCAATACTGTGCGATAACAACTCATGAGCGTCATAGCAACATGTGCCTAGCCTCAAAGCTCTCAGAAGTACAGCTACTGAGCTGAAATGACAGAATACGCTTCCGCAAGGCGACGATAATAGCCCAATCAACTACATAGGGAGAAACATCCCATACCACATCTGTAGCACCATTACAGTTTCTCAATTCCCGATTTTATAACCAGCGCTTCACGTCGCGTAAAAATTGAATGGGAAGGAAATGAAGGCATAAACCTCAAAGGAATCAAATCGCACGATGAGGAATCAAGAAGGCAAGTGCTCCTAACAGGTACAGACGTCTCCGTACTGATCTGCAAGATTCTACTAGACTCTCTCATGACTCGTGAGACCTAAGTGAACCTAGTGATCTGATACCATGTTGTCACGATCCAAATTCCATTAAAGGTCGTGATGGCGCGGACACCACTGTCAGGTAAGCCAACACTAAATAATCAATTTAGTTCTCATTTTAGTATTTCTGAAATCATGATTTTTCTTCAGTTTAATAGTAAAAGATGGACTTTACAGAATAAATAATAATACTTTAATAATTTCAATACTAAATAACCCATAAGCATCCCAAAACCCGGTGTCACAAGTGCATGAGCGTTTACTAAGGAATAAAATAAAATACAATAACCGTCCGGAATACAATTTGGACAGAAAGGGAAAGACCAGTGCTCTGAAGGAGACTCTGCTGGCTGCGGGTCGTCTCGAGAGATGCAGATCACCTAAGTCTCCGTATCAACCATGCCGCTGCGCCCACTAGGCCACTAGACATGCATGTGCAACAAAAATGCACAACAAGTGTAGTATGAGTACGAAAACAACGCGTACCCAGTAAGTATCCAGTCTAACCTCGAAGAAGTAGTGACGAGAAGTCGACTTCGACACTTACTAGTGGTCCAATAATATCAGGTACACATATATACATGTTTGTTTGTTTTCCTCCATTTTCGCCTTTCTTCATCAAAGCCCACGCTTTATTTGCGCTTTTCACTTAAAGCCCCGGTAGATCTTCGAACTTTTTTGCGTTTTGCGCCTTCGGTAACACTGCCTCTGTCGGGAACCATAGGGGGCTTATTTGAAAGGTAAAGTCTTGGCATATATAAATCCATGTACTTCTAAACATTGATAAGCATGAGGGTAAGTTCCCTAGTGTAAAATGCATCTTCACAAAAGTGAAGTGGCACATACTTCTTATTTGCGTGCAAATTGCTATTTGCTAAAAGAAGATGATTTTCTCGCCAAATGGAGACGGATATTTGCTGGAGATTGAGGAACATATTTTATTCGCACTAAAACTAATGAGGGTGTGGGAGCAGTTAGAGTTATTTATGATAGCCATGTATAGCTAGTCCAAGCTAGCATGGAATAGTGTAGCTTTATACCAAATGAACCGAAAAGGAAGGAAATTACTTGTTTCTTGGTTTCTTAAGTTATTAAAAGAAGCATGCACACAAGAACTCAAATATCTAAAATGATGATTCAGACCAATGTTCAGAAGGGCATAGTGATCTTACTTGTCCATAGGCACTAAATAGCGCAGCAAGCTGCTCCTCTGTGACCTACATTTGATAAGGTAAAAGGCAACCAAAAAGAATATATTACATAAATCTTAATACAGTAATTTTTGGCGCGGGTTAAAAGTGATAATAGCACAAATCTGTTAAAGCTTGAACTGATAAAGATTTTCACAATTTGAATTGATAACATGTGAACCTCCATGAAATTTTTCTGGAATTTGAATTGCACATTTGAAGTCCGGGAATTTTTAGCTAGGAAGTATTTTTGTCCAAATTTTATTTTCGATTAAAAAATAACTACGTATTTCTCAATTATATATCGAAGCAGTGACTAAATATTAACAAGCGCTCCACAAACAGACCATTCCCAGACCTTCTCCTGCATTCATTAGACCCTTATGCGATTTCAAATTAAAAGCAGTGATATTATTAAATAGAAGATCTCCATTTAGGCAAGTGAGTTTGATTTAAAAGCTGCTGAATTGAAGTCAGAATATTACAATTTCTTTGACAGATTACCAGCGTTGTCCCATATCGGCATTATAAAAGAAAGTAGATGAAGCAATGACTATATAAGTCAAGGTTTCTTGCCAATAGAAGGCATCTTTGCGCTTGGGGCAATGACGCAGCTAGTGAGGTTCTAACCGAGGCGCGTCTATTGCTGGTTGAAAACTATTTCCAAACCCCCTCTTCGGCCTAGGTTCGCCCTTGGCCGTTGAGAATTTTTGGAAGGGCTCCCTTTCCCGGGGTAAAGCCCTACAATTCTAAGTTTAAGTAGTTTTTATGTTGACATTTTTATTTTTTGGGTTTTTCATTCGATGTTGTCATCAGTATTGTGCATTATTAGTTATCTTAAACTTGCACGAGGATAGTGATTTATCTATAAGAGAAAGTTCTAATAATCTCGAGATAACTAAAAAATACATGCATTTATAGGTTCAAAAAGAAAATTGTAATGGATTAATAAAAAATAGAAAAAAAAATATTGACGTAACTCCTATTAATCTGAATATACATTGCGTAAAGCCAATTAAAAGTTTTAAATGCTGGTTTTCAGAGATATTAATGTATGTAGATTTCTTTAATTGAAACATGCAGACATTTGTACCTGAAAGAAAAATTAAATGAGACTTAATTGGTTTTGTAACGACCCGACTGGCCGTTTTGCTTTTTAGAACCCCGTTCACTTAAATAAAAATTTTCGCGCTTGCTTTAACTAATTTACGACCTGCGGGGATGGTTGGTTCGGGATTTGGAAGAGTTTGGGTTGAAATATGCTCATTTGACTCCTTAGGATTTTCTTAAAAGGCTAAGTTTGACTTTGGTCAAGATTTTGAGCAAACGGACCTGGATTCTTGTTTTGACGGTCCCGGAGGGTCCGCTAGAAAATATGGGACCTGGGCGTATGCCCGGAATCAAATTCCGAGGTCCCTAGCCCGAGTAATGAATTTTTATTAGAAATTGTTAAACTAAAATTCTAAGGATTAAAAGAAACTAATTAATGATTGATCACGTTGGTATGGGGCTCGTATGTTGGTTCCGAAACCCAGTACAGGTCCAATATAACATTTAACACTTGCCCGCAAAATTTGGTGTCAATCCGAGTAGTTTAAGGGCGTTTCGGCTCGTTAGAGGAAAATTAAGAACTTGAAGTTCATAAGTTTGGCTCAATTGGTTTTAGGGGGTGATTCTTAGATTTAGCGTTGTTTCGGGCGTTCCGAAGGTTCGAGTAGGTCCGTTTCATGATTTCAGACTTGTCGGTATGTTCGGGAGGGGCCCGGGAGCCCAGAGCGTCAATCGGATGAGGCTCGAGTGAAGTTGGAATTTTTGAGAAGTGGTGAAGCATCTGCTTCTATCATAACCGCACCTGCGGTTGGTCGACCGCAGGTGCGAGACCGCAGAAGCGGTCAACCTATCGCAGATGTGGCCCAGGGAAGGCCAGGCCAAAACTACAGAAGCGGCTCCCAAGCCGCAGAAGCGGCATCTAGACCGCAGAAGCGGTCGCAGCCCACTTGGCCGGTTCCGCAGGTGCGTCCGATTTCTCGCAGAAGCGGGACCACAGATGCGGTCCTTTGACCGCAGATGCGGAAATCGCTGAAGCAGTGAGCTTCATTTAATACGGGTTCTAAATCATTTTTGCCACTTTTGACTCCTCCATTGGCGATTTTGGGAGCTTTTGAGAGAAGACTTCCACCTAGCATCT
The DNA here is from genome assembly GCF_001879085.1 of Nicotiana attenuata. Classification (NCBI taxonomy): domain Eukaryota; kingdom Viridiplantae; phylum Streptophyta; class Magnoliopsida; order Solanales; family Solanaceae; genus Nicotiana; species Nicotiana attenuata. Next base: position 10,195 of record NW_017678966.1, read on the forward strand.
TGAGGTAAGTTTATCCCACCTATTCGTAGTTTAATACTTGTGTCTTAGGTAGATTAAACACTAGAATTTAGGTAAAATCAAGGGGTTAGAGCAAAACCTAGGGTTTTAACAAAAGTTAGATTAAACTACGAAATTTGTTATGAAACGGATTAGAAATCATATATTATTGATCCTTAGGTTATAGAGAACAGCTTCCTTCGAAAAATCTCGGAATCCGGGCACGTGGGCTCGGGGTCGAATTTTAGGAAACTTGTGTTAATGATTGGGAAATTGCTTAAATAGCTAGAATTCGAACTTGTGAGCTTATATTGACTAGTTCCTACCTCATTTAACTAGTTTGGGATCGTTCGGCTCCGAATTGAGGGTTTGGGCTCGCTCTTGGTATTGGAAGTGCACTTTGGAGCGAAGTGAGTCTCCTTTCTAACCTTATAAGAGGGAATTATCCCCATAGGTGTAATAATTGAGTAATTTGCTACTAAATGCGGGGGCTACGTACGCACTAGGTGACGAGAGTCCGTGCGTAGCTACTATTATGTTAATTGTCCGGGTAGTCTAGAACTCGTATCATGCTATATTTGTGAATGTCTCTATATTTTCTTGCTAATGTGATCACTTAGGATATGCTAGAGACTTGGAAAGGAAAATAAGCGAATGTATACACTTGTTGGACGCTTGTATGAATTTACTTGGAAATAAATGCGCATTCATGTGTTTTTCTTGATATTAATTGATATTTGTGGATCGGGCCGATCGCCTCGGTAGAAATGATGCATCTATGGGTTCGCGTCATTCGACCCTCTGGCAGTGCACAGTTTATTTTCTGTTGGATCGGGCTGTCGACTCGGGCATA
>NW_017678966.1:11197-14930 GCF_001879085.1 Nicotiana attenuata
CGACCCTCCGTAGTACTATGTTCGTCGTAACGTCTACTGTAGTACGTCTTCCCGTCCTGTGCTGTTCAGCAGCTTGATGGAGTCTTTCTTTACTTTTGTTTTCTATTCTATCTTGGACAGTAGGATAGTTTTAATCTTTTGTACATTCTACTAGTTGCCCATTACTTGTGACACCAGGTCTTGGAACACACATTAGTAGACTATTATTTTGGGGTTGTATAACTATTTTTGGCACATTACTGTTCATTCCTGGTTTGACTTTAACTTAATGAATTGCTGCACTTATTTTTGGTAAAAGTAAAAATGAGTACTTAATTACATTTTCGCGTTGGCTTGCCTTAAAATGGTGTTGGGCGCCATCACGATATATTTTGGAAATGGGTCGTGACAACATGGTATCAGAGCACTAGGTTCACGTAGGTCTCACAAGTCATGGGCAAATCTAATAGAGTCTTGCGGATCGGTACGGAGACGTCTGTATTTATCTTCGAGAGGCTATAGTGTGTAGGAAAAACTACTCATTATTCATTTCCTATCGTGCAGTGGTTGGCATACTAAATTTCCCTCTTCTATTCTCTCACAGATGGTGAGGACACGCACGACTGATGTTCTAAACCCGGGAGGAGCTGCTTCCCCCATTGCGAGAGGCCGAGACAGAGGCCGGGGGAGGGTACCGGCCCGAGGTAGGGGACGAGGGCGTCCCAGAGTTATCCCAGTAGTACCACCAGCAGATCCTGCGGGAGATCCTATCATCGAGGTGCAGGGCGAGGTGCCCGCAGCTGATCCTACCCCGGCAGACTTTATGACAGCACCGGGATTCCAGGAGGTCATGGGTCGTATGCTACGATTCATGGATACCATGACTCAGGCTGGTTTATTTCCAGCAGATCCAGCTACATCACAGGCGGGAGGGGGAGCATAGACCCCTACTGCTCAGGCTCACGGTCATGCAGCCGCAGTGTATCAGACTCCGGGTGCACTACCCGCAAATGGGGCTCAGCCAATTGCTACAGTGATACCCGAGCCCAAACCAGCTGCGGATGGTGACCCGCAGAAGCTGTTGGATAGATGGACTAGACTTCACCCTCCTGTCTTTGGAGGTGAGCGCCATGAGGATGCTCAGGACTTCATTGATAGGTGCAGGGACAGACTGCATAACATGAGGATATTGGAGTCGCATGGGGTTGGCTTTACTACTTTCCAGCTGGAGGGCAGGGCCCGTAGATGGTGGCAGTCGTATGTTCTTAGCAGGCCAGCAGGTTCTCCTCCTATCACTTGGAGCGAGTTCACGTAGTTGTTTCTGGACAGGTATATTCCATCCTCTGAGAGGGAAGGGCTGCGGTATCAGTTTGAGCAGCTTGATCAGGGCTAGATGTCCGTGACCGATTATGAGGCAAGGTTTCCTGAGCTATCCCGCCATGCATTGAAGATACTTCCTACTGACGTAGAGAGGGTGCGGAGGTTTGTTGCAGGGTTGCATTCTGGTATCAGGGCCAACATGGCCCGAGAGGTGGAGATGGGGACTCCTTACAGTTAGTAGTGGAGATTGCTCGGAGGATTGAGGGCTATCGTCTGAGGGGTAGGAAGCAGATGCAGCAGGATAAGAGGGCTAGGTTCTCCGGAGAGTACAGAGGTGCCCCGGCTTGGGGCAGAGATCAGTTTGGGAGGGGACAGCCCAGCAGGCCCCCATATTCAGCACCACCACCTGCTCGGGGTGCTCCAGCGCGTCCCTATTTCAGCGTCATGCCAGAGAGTTCTTATCGCCCACCAGCTATTCAGGGTTCCTCCGGTGGGTATTCAGGTCCTCAGGGTTCTTCTGATTCTTATTTCAGTGCTATGCCGGAGGGTTCATACCGTCCACCGGCTATTTAGGCTTCTTCTAGTGGGTCTACAGGCCATCAGGGTCAGCAATCTGGACAGCAGGCTGCCGTACCGCGAGGTTGTTTTGAGTGCGGAGATATTGGTCACATGAGGAGGTACTGTCCCAGGCTTCGGGGCAAGTCGGTATAGCAGGGCCAGCAGCCTATGGGTCCAGCACCAGTTGCCCAGCCGCCTAGGGGCGGGGGACAGGGTGGTAGAGGTCGTCCTAGAGGTGGAGGTCAGACAGGGAGAGGTCAGCCATCTACTGCTCAGACAGGTGGAGGCCAGCCAGCCGGTGCTCCAGCCAGATTCTATGCTCTTCCGGCCAGACCAGATGCATTGGCCTCAGATGCCGTTATCACAGGTATCATTTTCGTCTGCGGCAGAGATGCTTCGGTATTATTTGATCCAGGGTCCACCTATTCATATGTATCATCTCTGTTTGCTCATTTTCTGGTTACTACTCCTGAGCCCTTGAGCACTCCTGTTCACATGTCCACTCCTGTGGGCGATTCTGTGGTTGTGGATCGGATCTACCGGTCCTGTGTGGTCACATTCTGTGGTTTTGAGACTAGAGCAGATCTCCTGTTGCTTGACATGATCGACTTTGAGATCATCCTGGGCATGGATTGGTTATCTCCACATCACGCCGTCCTAGATTGCCATGCGAAGACTGTTACTTTAGCGATGCCATGATTGCCAGGGTTGGAGTGGAAGGGTTCCATAGTTTATACATCTAGCCGGGTTATCTCTTTCCTGAAGGCTCGGCAAATGGTTGAGAAGGGGTGTCTGGCGTATTTGGCTTATGTCCGGGACACCACCGCAGAGTCTCCGACGATTGATTCAGTTCCAGTAGTTCGGGAGTTCGCCGATGTGTTTCGTTCTGATCTTCCTGGCATGCCACCGGATTGTGATATCGATTTCTGTATTAATTTGGCTCCAGGCACCCAGCCTATATCTATCCTACCGTACCGCATGGCTCCGAAGGAGTTGAAGGAGTTGAAGGAGCAGCTTGAGGAGTTGTTAGCAAAGGGGTTTGTTAGACCCAGCATATCGCCTTGGGGTGCACCAGTGTTATTCGTGAAGAAGAAGGATGGGACTATGCGGATGTGCATTGATTACCGCCAGCTGAACAAAGTCACCGTCAAGAACAAGTATCCACTGCCTCGCATCGATGATTTATTTGACCAATTGCAGGGTGCTAGGGTGTTCTCTAGGATTGACTTGAGGTCAGGGTACCATCAGTTGAAGATTCGGGACTCGGATGTTCCGAAGACTGCATTCCGGACTAGATATGGCCATTACGAGTTTCTAGTGATGTCCTTTGGCTTGACTAATGCCCCAGCAGCGTTTATGGACTTGATGAACCGAGTGTTCAGACCTTATATTGATTCTTTTGTCATCGTCTTCATTGACGACATCTTGATATACTCCCGTAGCCTGGGGGAGCACGAGCAGAATTTGAGGGTAGTGCTTCAGACCTTGCGAGAGCAGAAGCTATATGCTAAGTTCTCCAAGTGTGAGTTTTGGCTAGAGTCAGTGGCATTTTTGGGGCATGTGGTGTCAGGAGAGGGCATTAAGGTGGATCCCAAGAAGATTGAGGCAGTTCAGGGTTGGCCACGTCCTACTTCAGTGACCGAGATCGGGAGTTTCCTGGGGTTAGCAGGTTATTACAGACGATTCTTGCAGGGCTTTTCATCTATTGCATCACCTCTAACTAGATTGACCCAGAAGGGTGCTCCTTTCCATTGGTCCGAGGATTGTGAGGCGAGCTTCCAGAAGCTCAAGACAGCCTTGACTACAACACCGGTTCTTGTGTTACCTTCCGGTTCAGGGATGTATACTGTATATTGCGACGCTTCACGCGTTGGTC
>NW_017678966.1:15598-18964 GCF_001879085.1 Nicotiana attenuata
TCATCCGGGAGCTACGAGATGTATCGTGACTTGAGGCAGCATTATAGTGCGGAGGATGAAGAAAGACATAGTGGAGTATGTGGCTAGATGTTTGAATTGCCAGCAGGTCAAGTATGAACATCAGAGGCCGGGTGGCCTACTTAAGCAGATGCCTATACCAGAGTGGAAGTGGGAGCGCATTACCATAGATTTCATGGTTGGGTTGCCGCGGACTTTGCGGAAGTTTGATTAAGTATGGGTCCTTGTTGATAGGTTGACCAAGTCGGCCCACTTTATTCCAGTGGGGACTACTTATACAGCAGAGAGGTATGCTCAGATTTACATTCGGGAGATAGTCCGGTTGCACGGCGTGCCTGTTTCCATCATATCAGACAGAGGCCCTCAGTTCACTTCCCATTTCTGGAGAGCTGTTCAGAGTGAGTTGGGGACCCGTGTAGAGCTTAGCACAACATTCCATCCTCAGACCGACGGGCAGCCCGAGCGGACAGTTCAGATTTTGGAGGATATGCTTAGAGCATGTGTGATTGACTTTGGGGGACAGTGGGACCAGTTCTTGCCCTTGGCGGAGTTTGTGTACAACAACAGCTATCAGTCCAACATTGAGATGGCCCCATTTGAGGCTTTATACGGTCGGCGGTGTCGTTCTCCTATCGGGTGGTTTGAGCTGGGTGAGGCTAAGTTATACGGTACAGATTTGGTGCAAGATGCCTTGGACAAGGTAAAGTTGATTCAGGAGAGGCTTCGCACAGTTTAGTCCAGACAGAAGAGTTATACGGATCAGAAGGCGCGTGATGTATCATTCATGGTTGGCGAGAAGGTTCTCTTGAAAGTCTCGCCAATGAAGGGTATTATGAGGTCCGGGAAGAAGTGCAAGTTGAGCCCAAGGTTTATTGGCCCCTTTGAGGTGTTGAGACGAGTTGGGGAGGTTGCTTACGAGCTTGCTTTAACCCCAGCTTATCGGGAGTTCATCCAGTTTTTCATGTATCGATGCTTCGGAAGTATCATGCCGACTTGTCCCACGTGTTAGACTTCAGTACTATTCAGTTGGATGAGAGTTTGGGTTATGAGGAGGAGCCAGTTGCCATTATTGATAGACAGGATCGCCAGTTGAGGTCCAAAAGGATTTCTGCGGTGAGGGTCCAGTGGAGGGGCCAACAAGTCGAGGAGGCGACCTGGGAGTCCGAGGAGGACATGTAGAGCAGATATCCACGTTTATTCAGCAGCTCAGGTACTTTTCTATGTCCGTTCGAGGACGAACGTTTGTTTAAGAGGTGGAGAATGTAACGACCCGACTGGTCATTTTGCTTTTTAGAACCCCGTTCACTTAAGTAAAACCTTCCGCGCCTGCTTTAACTAATTTACGACCTGCGGGATGGTTGGTTCAGGATTTGGAAGAGTTTGGGTTGAAATATGCTCATTTGACTCCTTAGGATTTTCTTAAAAGGCTAAGTTTGACTTTGGTAAATATTTTGAGCAAACAGACCCGAATTTGTGTTTTGACGGTCCCGGAGGGTCCGCAAGAAAATATGGGACCTTGGCGTATGCCCGGAATCGAATTCCGAGGTCCCTAGCCCGAGTAATGAATTTTTATTAGAAATTGTTAAACTGAAACTCTAAGGATTTAAAGAAACTAATTAATGATGATCACGTTGGTATTGGCCTCGTATGTTGGTTCTGAAGCCCAGTACAGGTCCAATATAACATTTAAGACTTGCCCGCAAAATTTGGTGTCAATCCGAGTAGTTTAAGGGCGTTTCGGCTTGTTAGAGGAAAATTAAGAACTTGAAGTTCATAAGTTTGGCTCAATTGGTTTTAGTGGGTGATTCTTAGATTAGCGTTGTTTCGGGTGTTCCGAAGGTTCGAGTAGGTTCGTTTCATGATTTCAGACTTGTCGGTATGTTCAGGCGTGGCGCGGGAGCCCCGAGCGTCAATCGGACGAGGCTCGAGTGAAGTCGGAATTTTTGAGAAGTGCTGAAGCATCTGCTTCTGCCATAACCGCACCTGCGGTTGGTCAACCGCAGGTGCGAGACCGCAGAAGCGGTAAACCTATCGCAGATGCGGCCCAGGGAAGGCCAAGCCAAAACCGCAGAAGCGGATCCACAGTAGCGGCTTCTAGACCGCAGAAGCGGTCGCAACCCACTTGGCCGATTCCGCCGGTGCGTCCGATTTCTCACAGAAGTGGGACCGCAGATGCGGTCCCCTGACCGCAGATGCGGAAATCGCTGAAGTAGTGAGCTTCATTTAATACAGGCTCTAAATCATTTTGCCACTTTTCACTCCTCCATTGGCGATTTTGGGAGCTTTTGAGAGAAGACTTCCACCTAGCATCTTGAGGTAAGTTTATCCCACCTATTCTTAGTTTAATACTTGTGTCTTAGGTAGATTAAACACTAGAATTTAGGTAAAATCAAGGGGTAAGAGCAAAACCTAGGGTTTTAACAAAAGTTAGATTAAACCACGAAATTTGTTATGAAACGGATTAGAAATCATATATTATTGTTCCTTAGGTTATAGAGAACAACTTCCTTCGAAAAAACTCGAAATCCGGGCACGTGGGCCCGGGGTCGGATTTTAGGAAACTTGTGTTAGTGATTGGGAAATTGCTTAAATAGCTAGAATTCGAACTTGTGAGCTTATATTGACTAGTTCCTACCTCATTTAACTAGTTTGGGATCGTTCAGCTTCGAATTGAGGGTTTGGGCTCGTTCTTGGTATTGGAAGTGCACTTTGGAGAGAAGTGAGTCTCCTTTCTAACCTTGTAAGAGGGAATTGTCCCCATAGGTGTAATAATTGAGTAATTTGCTACTAAATGCGGGGGCTACGTACGCACTAAGTGACGAGAGTCCGTGCGTAGCTACTATTATGTTAATTGTGCGGGTAGTCTAGAACTCGTATCATGCTATATTTGTGAATGTCTCTATATTTTCTTGCTAATGTGATCACTTAGGATATGCTAGTGACTTGGAAAGGAAAATAAGCGAATGTATACACTTGTTGGACGCTTGTATGAATTTACTTGGAAATAAATGTGCATTCATGTGTTTTTCTTGATATTAATTGATATTTGTGGATTGGGCCGATCGCCTCGGTAGAAATAGATGCATCTATGATTCGCTCCATTCGACCCTCTGGAAGTGCACAGCTTATTTTCTGTTGGATCGGGCCGTCGACCTCGGCATAATGTGCGCATGATATCTATGTGAAACCTTATCCATGACTTGTCCTGCTAAGTACTTGAAATGTAATTGGTTGACTGCAAAATTGTTCAGAACATGACTTATTATCTCTTGCTGTAAACTGTTGATTAACTGTGACTCCCATGCTTAGCATAACACCTTATTATATTATTTGCCCTAAGTAGTATCA
>NW_017678967.1:0-3334 GCF_001879085.1 Nicotiana attenuata
ATGGCAGGCCTAACCACTACTCTATAAAACTTACCTTTTAGTGACGGTGGCACTTTCTTGTCACACAGGACTCCCATCGCTAACCTCCATTTTATCCACCCCACCCCTATACGGTGTGTGACATCCTCGTCGATCTCCCCGATCCCCTGAATAACTGACCCAAGGTACTTGAAACTACCCCTCTTAGGGATGACTTGAGAGTCAAGCCTCACTTTCACTCCTGCTTCCGTTGGCTCGGCCTCAAATTTGCACTCGAGGTATTCCGTCTTCGTCTTGCTCAACCTGAAACCTTTAGACTCAAGGGCATGTCTCAAAACCTCTAGCCCCTCATTGACGCCGCATTGTGTCTCGTCAATTAGGACTATGTCATCAGCAAATAGAATGCACCATGGCACCTCCCCTTGAATATGATGCGTTATGGCATCCATCACCAGGGCAAATAGGAAAGGGCTGAACGCAGACCCTTGGTGCAACCCCGTAACAACCGGAAAATGCTCGGAGTCGCCTCCTACTGTCCTAACCCGAGTCTTAGCCCCATCATACATGTCATTAATCACCCTAATGTAGGCTACCGGGACCCCTTTATCCTCTAAGCAGCTCCATAAGACCTCCCTAGGAACCTTGTCGTACGCTTTCTCTCGATCGATAAACACTGTGTGGAGATCCTTCTTCTTATCCTTGTATTGTTCCACCATCCTCCTAATAAGGTGGATAGCTTCTGTGGTAGATCGCGCCGACATGAACCCGAACTGGTTGTCTGAAATAGACACCGTCCTTCGCACTCTCATCTCTACCACTCTCTCCCAGACTTTCATGGTATGACTCAGTAATTTGATACCCCTATAATTGTTACAGCTCTAGATATCTCCTTTGTTCTTATACAACGGAACCATTGTACTCCACCTCCACTCTTCAGGCATCCTATTAGTCTTGAGTATAACATTAAACAACCCAGTAAGCCATTCCAAGCCTGCTCTACCACACACCTCCAAAGTTCAACCGGAATTTCATCTGGCCCGGTAGCTCTTCCCCTCCTCATCTTACGCATTGCCTCCATGACCTCATCGACCTCAATGTCCCTACAATAACTTAATTCATGGGGGTTGTCGGCATTCCTCAATTCATTTAGAAGTTTATGAAAGTAGGTATGCCATCTCCTCTTAATCTGGTCATCCCCCATCAAAACTTTACCGTCCTCATCTTTTATGCACCTCACTTGGTCCAGATCTCGAGCCGTCCTCTCTCTCACCTTAGCAAGCCGGAATAACTTCTTCTCCCTGCCTTTGTTCCCTAGTTCCTCATACAGACAAGCAAAAGCTGCCGTCTTAGCCTCCGTTACTGCCATCTTCGCCTCCTTCCTAGCTACCTTATATATCTCACTGTTCGCTCCCTTCTCCTCCTCGCCAGTGCTCCCTACTAACCGCAGGTAAGCTGCCTTCTTCGCTTCCACCTTACCTTGGACAGCTGCATTCTACCACCAGTCTCTTTTGTGGCCACCGGCGCGGTCCGAAGATATCCCTAGCACCTCTCTCGCCACCTTCCTTATACAGTCCGCCGTCGTCGACCACATAGTGTTTGCGTCCCCACTACTTCTCCAAACTCCCATTGCCGATAACCTTCCTTCGAACTCTTGAGCTTTATCCTTAGTCAAGCCATCCCACCTAATCCTCGGGCGGCCTCGTATTGACCTCTTCTTCCTCCTTATCATAATGCCAATGTCCATTACCAAAAGCCTATGTTACGTTGCAAGGGTCTCACCTGGGATAACTTTGCAATCCTCACACAACCTTCTGTCGCATCTCCTGAGGAGGAGGTAGTCAATCTGAGTCTTCACCACCGAGCTTTGGTAAGTAACCAAATGCTCCTCCCGCTTCGAAAAACTTGAGTTTGCAATCAATAGATCGAATGCCTTGGAAAAGTCCAACAGCGAAGTGCCCCCTCCGTTCCGCTCCCCGAAACCAAAGCCGCCATGCACCTCAGTATAACCACCTGCAGACGACCCAATATGACCATTGAAATCTCCTCCTATGAATAACCTCTCGGAAGGTGGAATACTACGAACGGTGTCATCTAACCCCTCCCAAAAGCGTCTTTTAATCTCCTCATCCAAGCCTACTTGCGGCGCGTACGCGCTAACGACATTTAAAGTACACTCACCCACCACCAATTTAATAGTCATTAGTCTATCATTCACCCGCCTGACCTCTACCACCGACTCTCTAAGATGGTTATCTACCAGGATACCCACTCCATTCTTACCCCTCACGACTCTAGAGTACCACCACTTATATCCATCCGCGTTTCTCGCCCTCGATCCAACCCACCTAGTCTCCTGGACACACGCTATATTAATCTTCCTCTTCTGAAGGATCTTCGCTAACTCTATAGACTTACTCGTTAGCGAACCTATGTTCTATGACCCGATTCTCAACCTATAGGCTCCCTTGCCCCCTCTACCTCCCCTGCCTCCCGTCCCACACCCTGACCCCGGCCCCACACTCTTCCCCACCCAAGGACATGCCCTTAATCTGTCATTCCAGACCGCAGCCACTACACCTACGACAAATCTAAAGAAGACTCGCTAGTGCACAACAGACAACGAATCAAACTAGAAGGAAACAAGTGACTACAAGTACACTAGTTGAATGATTGAACTATTGAGAAATAAAGTAACATCAATTTAGCTAACACCAAAAGGGAAACAGTAGAACGGGAGGTACCAACTCCCGAGAACCAAACTTGTGTTGATTTGTTGTACTCGATGTAGTTGTACGCTCACGCACCGCTTCCTACCGCCCTTTGCTGTCGCTCGTCCAGGTTGCTCTCCTTTTCTAGTGCTCGTGCTCCCAACTTGTCTCCAACAACTTCAAGAATTTCCCTGAAAACACAGAAAATACCACGACCCAAAAACCAAAAAGGGATGTCACCACTACCACTGGTGTAGCCCTGACAGTAGTAGGAGAAATGTAGGGATAAAGCAGAGAACTACACCCAAAAGCCTGAAGTACCTTAAATGGTAATTAAAAAACAAAAATCTTAATCTAGAAATGGAAACCCTAATTGCCACTAATTAATATCCAAATAGCCTACAGATCCAAAAATTAAAACGGTATATGAAAAATAGATTAAATAGTGAAATTTTCACAGAAAGAGATAAGGAAAATTGCGATATACCAAACAAAGAAGGGAAAATTTGAAATTCAACACTGTAAAGAACAAAGCATATGCAAGAGGAATTAAATGTCACAAAAAGGAAAAAAAGTGAAAAAAAGAACAAATAAATCTTACTGTCTCCCTAGGATTATTTGGATTTAGTGTCCCAAAGCTTATAATT
>NW_017678967.1:8099-8468 GCF_001879085.1 Nicotiana attenuata
AAGGCGACTAGGGAATAGAGGCCCTATGTCTAAAAACTTAACTCAGGGATTGGAGACCTAATGTTGGTAAAAGGCGACTAGGGAACCTAGGCCCTATGTCTAAAAACTCAACTCAGGGATTGGAGCCCTAATGTTGGTAAAAAAGGCGACTAGGGAATGGAGGCCCTATGTCTAAAAATCTCAAGTCAGGAATTGGAGCCCTAATGTTGGTAAAAAGGAAACTAGGGAATGGAGACCCTATGTCTAAAAACTCATTTCAGGGATTGGAGCCCTAAAGTTGGTAAAAAAGGCGACTAGGGAATGGAGGACCTATGTCTAAATACTCAACTCATGGATTGGATCCCTAATGTTGGTAAAAAAGGCGACTAG
>NW_017678967.1:13428-14195 GCF_001879085.1 Nicotiana attenuata
CCCTAATGTTGGTAAAAAGGCGATTAGGGAATGGAGGCCCTATGTCTAAAAACTCAACTCAGGGATTGGAGCCCTGATGTTGGTAAAAAAGGCGACTAGGGAATAGAGGCCCTATGTCTAAAAACTTAACTCAGGGATTGGAGACCTAATGTTGGTAAAAGGCGACTAGGGAACCTAGGCCCTATGTCTAAAAACTCAACTCAGGGATTGGAGCCCTAATGTTGGTAAAAAAGGCGACTAGGGAATGGAGGCCCTATGTCTAAAAATCTCAAGTCAGGAATTGGAGCCCTAATGTTGGTAAAAGGCGACTAGGGAATGGAGGCCCTATGTCAAAAAACTCAACTCAGGGAGTGGAGCCCTAATGTTAGTAAAAAGGCGATTAAGGAATGGAGGCCCTATGTCTAAAAATCTCAACTAGGGATTGGAGCCCTATATTGGCAAAAGGCGACTACGGAATGTTGGCCCTATGTCTTAAAATCTCAACTAGGGATTGGAGCCCTAGGTTGGCAAAAAAGGCGACTAGGGAATGGAGGCCCTATGTCTAAAAATCTCAACTAGGGATTTGAGCCCTATGTTGGCAAAAGGAGACTAGGGATTGGAGGCCCTATGTCTAAAATCTCAACAAGGGATTGGAGCCCTAGGTTGGCAAAAAAGGCGACTAGGGAATGGAGGCCCTATGACTAAAAATCTCAACTAGGGATTGGAGCCCTATATTGGCAAAAGGCGACTAGGGAATGTTGGCCCTGTGTCTAAAATCTCAACTAGGG
>NW_017678967.1:18732-18963 GCF_001879085.1 Nicotiana attenuata
GCTCTTCCGATCTTAATGTTGGTAAAAAAGGCGACAAAGGAATGGAGGCTCTATGTCTAAAAACTCAACTCAGGGATTGGAGCCCTAATGTTGGTAAAAAAGGCGACTAGGGAATGGAGGCTCTATGTCTAAAATTCTCAACTCAGGGATTGGAGCCCTAATGTTGGTAAAAGGCTACTAGGGAATGGAGGCCCTATGTCTAAAAATCTCAACTCAGGGATTGGAGCCCTA
>NW_017678968.1:0-18963 GCF_001879085.1 Nicotiana attenuata
GGTAATGCAGGGATTACAGACTCTAGAGGCACCTCCAGCTCATCTAGTGGTACCAGTTCAGGAGTACAGGGTTCCGTTATGCCCGAGAACGAGCAGCGTCGCCTCGAGAGGTTTGGTAGACTCCAGCCTTTGACATTTAGTGGGGCTGAGGACGAGGATGCCCAGGGTTTTCTCGACAGATGTCAGCGGATGCTTCGTACAACGGGGATTCTTGAGTCCAGCGGTGTGGCTTTCACTACATTTCAGTTTACTGGAGCTGCCTTCACTTGGTGGTAGGCGTATGAGCGGCGTAGGCCGGTTGGTGCAGCACCTTTGACTTGGCAGGAGTTCTCCACTCTCTTCTTGGAGAAGTATGTACCGAAGTCCCGCAGAGAGGAGCTGCGCAGACAGTTTGAGGGGCGACGACAGGGAGATATGACAGTGTCCCAGTATGAGATGAGATTTTCTGAGTTGTCTCGGCATGCAGTTTGGTTGGTTCCGACAAATCGTGAACGTATCCGGAGGTTTGTGGATGGTCTCAGCTACCCTCTGCGTGTTCTTATGACTAGAGAGCGAGTGCTGGGTGCCACATTCAAGGAGGTGGTTGATATAGCCCGAGAGATTGAGGCGGTTCGCCGTCAGGATCGAGATGAGAGGGAGGCCAAGAGGCCTCGAGGTTCTGGTAGTTACAGTGGCGCTCCTTCGAGGGGCCTGTTCCAGCAGGGTTGGGGTCGTTCTTTCAGGCCCGCTCAGTCGACTCGACCCGAGTATCGAGGAGGATCTTCTGGTCGCGGTTATCAAGGTTCTCAGCAGAGTCAGCCATCTTTCAGCGCTCTTCCAGCACAGAGTTCGTCTCGTGCTCCGTTTGCTCAGGGTTCTTCTAAGCCGAGTGCATCAGCTAGTCACTTTGGCGCGAGGGTTTCCCTTCAGTCCCAGTTCCCAACACCCGGGAGCTGCTATGAGTTTGGAGAGTTTGGGCATATGCGGAGGGAGTGCCCTCGTCGTGCTGCTAGCTCATCTCAGTAGAGGGTTCAGCCCTCATCTTCTGGTCCGGTTTCTTCAGCACCCGCCCCCAGCTAGGGGTGAGGGTCAGACAGCCAGGGGCCTCCCTAGGGGTGCAGGTCGATCGGGCGGTGGTCAGGCTCGCTTGTATGCTCTTCAGGGCAGGACTGATGCTATTGCTTCGGATGTTGTTATTACAGGTATTATTTCAGTTTGCCACAGAGATGCCTCAGTCTTATTTGATCCCGGTTCCACCTATTCCTATGTGTCTTCATATTTTTCTCATCATTTGGGTACGACCCGAAGGTGTCTTGCTTTACCTGTTCATGTATCTACCCCGGTGGGCGATACTATTATTGTAGACCATGTATATCGGTCGTGTTTGGTGACTATTGGGGGTCTGGAGACCCGAGTGGATTTACTGCTATTGAGCATGGTGGATTTCGATGTTATTTTGGGCATGGACTGGCTATCTCCGTGTCATGCTATTCTAGATTGTCATGCTAGATAGTCACTCTGGCTATACCTGGTGTTCCGAGGATCGAGTGGCGTGGCGTGACTGACTATGTTCCTAGCAGGGTGATTTCTTTCCTAAAGGCCCAGCGTATGGTTGGGAAGGGTTGCCTTTCATATTTGGCTTGTGAGGGATGTTGGAGCCGAGACTCCTAGCATTGATTCTGTCCCGGTTGTGAGGGAGTTTCCAGATGTGTTTCCTGCAGACCTGCCGGGCATGTCGCTGGACAGGGACATTGATTTTGGTATTGACCTGGTGCTGGGCACTCAGCCCATTTCCATTCCGCCATATCGTATGGCACCAGTAGAGTTGAAGGAATTAAAGGATCAGCTTCAGGAACTCCTAGATAAGGGGTTCATTCGGCCGAGTGTGTCACCGTGGGGTGCACCGGTTCTATTTGTGAAGAAGAAAGATGGCACCATGAGGATGTGCATTGACTATAGGCAATTGAACAAAGTAACAGTGAAGAACAAGTACCCCCTGCCTCATATTGATGATTTATTTGACCAGCTTCAGGGAGCGAGGGTGATCTCCAAGATTGACCTCCGTTCGGGCTATCACCAATTGAAGATCAGGGATTCAGACATTATGAAGACTGCTTTCAGGACTAGATATGGGCACTATGAGTTTCTTGTTATGTCCTTTGGGCTGATCAATGCCCCAGCAGCATCCATGCACTTGATGAACAGTGTATTCTGACCGTATCTGAATTCGTTCGTGATTGTTTTTATTGATGATATTCTGGTGTACTCGCGTAGCCAGGAGGAGCACACACAGCATTTGCGGGTTGTATTACAGATATTGAGGGAGGAGAAACTTTATGCAAAGTTCTCCAAGTGTGAGTTTTGGCGTCAGTGGCTTTCTTGGGGCACGTGGTGTCCAGTGAGGGTATTCAGGTTGACCCGAAAAAGATAAAGGCGGTGTAGAGTTGGCCTAGACCGACCTCAGCCACTGAGATTTGTAGTTTCCTTGGGTTGGCAGGTTATTATCGTCGCTTTGTTCAGGAATTTTCCTCTATTGCATCGCCCTTGACCAAGTTGGCTCAGAAGGGTGCTCCATTTGTATGGTCGGACGAGTGCGAGGAGAGCTTTCAGAAGCTCAAGACAGCTTTGACCACGGCTCCAATGTTGGTTTTGCCATCAGCTTCAGGTTCTTACACTGTATATTGTGATGCTTCGAGAGTTGGGATCGGATGTGTGTTGATGCAGGAGGGTAGAGTTATTGCATATGCTTCTCGTCAATTGAAGCCCCACGAGAAGAACTACCATGTACATGATAAGAGTTGGCTGCTATAGTTCATGCTTTGAAGATTTGGAGGCACTACTTATATGGCGTAACTTGCGAGGTATTCACTGATCATCCCAGTCTTCAGCATCTATTCAAGCAAAAGGATCTTAATTTGAGGCAGCGGAGGTGGCTAGAGTTACTTAAGGATTATGACATTACCATTCTGTATCACCCGGGGAAGGCCAATGTAGTGGCCGATGCTTTGAGCCCAAAGGCGATTAGTATGGGGAGTTTGGCGTATATTCCAGTTGGGGAGAGGCCCTTTTCAGTTGATGTCTAGGCTTTGGCCAATCGGATAGTGAGATTAGATATTTCGGAGCCTAGTCGGGTGTTGGCTTGTGTGGTTTCTCGGTCTTCCTTGCATGACCGCATCAGAGAGCGCCAGTATGATGATCCGCATTTGCTTGTCCTTAAGGACAGAGTTCAGCATGATGATTCCAGGGATGTGACCATTGATGATGATGGCGTGTTGAGGATGCAGGGCCAGATTTGTGTGCCCAATGTGGATGGGCTTCGGGAGTTGAGATTGGAGGAGACCCACAGCTCGCGGTATTCCATCCATCCGGGTGCCGCAAAGATGTATCAGGATTTAAGGCAACACTATTGGTGGAGAAGGATGAAGAAGGATATAGTAGGGTTTGTGGCTCGGTGTCTCAACTGTCAGCAGGTAAAGTACGAGCATCAGAGGCCGGGCGGTGTACTTCAGCAGATGATTATTCTCGAGTGGAAGTGGGAGAGGATTACTATGGATTTTGTGAGTGGTCTCCCTCGGACTTTGAAGAAGTTCGATTCGATTTGGGTGATTGTGGATCGGCTGACCAAGTCCGCGCACTTCATTCCAGTATGTACTACTTATTCTTCGGAGCGGTTGGCAGGGATCTTTATCCGGGAGATTGTCCGATTGCATGGGATTCCAGTGTTTATTATCTCAGATAGGGGTACTCAGTTCACTTCTCAGTTCTGGAGAGCTTTTCAGCGGGAGTTGGATACACAGGTGGAGTTGAGCACCGCGTTTCATCCTTAGACGGACGGGCAGTCCGAGCATACTATTCAGATATTGGAGGACATGTTGTGTGCCTGTGTTATTGATTTTGGAGGTTCTTGGGATGAGTTTTTGCCATTTGCTGAGTTTGCCTGCAACAACAGTTATTAGTCGAGCTTTCAGATGGCTCTGTATGAGGCGTTGTATGGGAGGCGGTGTAGATCTCCGATTGAGTGGTTCGAGCTCGGTGAGGCTAGGTTATTGGGGACAGAGATGGTTCAGGATGCCTTGGAGAAGGTGAAGCTGATTCAGGAGAGGCTTCGTACAGCACAGTCGCGTCAGAAGAGTTATGCGGAGCGGAAGGTTCGGGGTGTGTCTTTTATGGTTGGTGAGAAGGTCTTGCTGAAGGTTTCGCCCATGAAGGGTGTCATGCGGTTTGGAAAGAAAGGGAAGCTGAGTCCGCAATTTATTGGACCTTTTGAGGTACTTAGAAGGATTGGGGAGGTGGCTTATGAGCTTGCCTTGCCACCCAGCTTGTCGAGCGTGCATCCAGTATTTCATGTATCTATGCTCCGGAAGTATGTTGGGGACCCGTCTCATGTATTGGATTTCAGCACTGTTCAGTTGGATGATGATTTGACCTATGATATGGAGCCAGTGGCTATTTTGGGTCGTCAGGTTCGGAAGCTGAGATCAAAGGATATAGCTTCGGTAAAAGTGCAGTGGAGAGGTCGGCCCGTGGAGGAGGCTACTTGGGAGACCGAGCGGGAGACGCGGAACATATATCCTCACTTGTTTGAGGCTTCAGGTATGTTTCTTGACCCGCTCGAGGATGAGCGTTTATTTTAGCTGGGGAGGATGTGACGATCTGGCCCGCCGTCACGTAAGTTACCGCCCCGTTTTCCCCATTTTCTGCTTCCTTATGTTTTATTATAAGAGTCTTGGGTGAATGAGTTGATTTGGATTGGTTTTGGATGGAAATGAGACACTTAGTCTCTTTAAGGAAGGCTTGTTTTGGAAAAGTCAACCGGATGTTGACCTATGAGTTAGAGGGCTCGGATGTGATTTTCGGTGATTTGGTTAGCTTCGGATTTTTGACTTAGGAGTGTGATCGGAATTGATTTTGGAGGTCCGGTGTAGAATTAGGCTTGAATTGGCGAAGTTAGTATTTTGGCGAATTCCGGTTGATAAGTGAGATTTTGATCCGAGGGTCGGAATGGAATTCCGAGAGTTGCTGTAGCTTTGTTAGGTGGTTTTGGATGTGTGTGCAAAATTTCAGATTATTCGGAGGTGTTTTGGTCGGGTTTTTGATTAAATGCGTTATTTGGAAGTTTTAGAAGAACTTAGGCTTGAATCCGATGTAATTTGAGGGTTTTGGTGTTACTTGTGGTGTTTTGATGATTGGAGCAAGTTTGAATGATGTTTTAGGATGGGTTGGCACTTTTGGTTGAGGTCCCTGGGGCCTCGGGGTGATTTCGGATGGCTATCGGGATGAATTTTGGAGTTGGGAAATTTTTGGTTTTGCTGGTATCTGGTGTTTCCGCATCCGCGGAAGAAGGGTCACATATGCGGTTCCGCAGATGCGAGGGTTGAGTCGCAGGTGCGAGTTCCTCAGGATGGGGTTGTTTCCGCAGGTGCGGGCTTGAAGCCGCATCTGCGGTGCCGCAGATGCGGTAGCTGTGACGCAGAAGCGAAAAGTTGTGGGTTTGGTATTTCCGCAGAAGCGGACAATTATCCATAGAGGCGAGGTCTACATATGCGGATAGAGGACCGTAGAAGCGGTCGTTGGATTAATGAGGATGCGCAGAAGCGGTAGCCGCAAATGCGATAATGGAACCGCAGATGCGAAAATCACTGTTATCAGAAGGGTTTTAAAGCTCATTTTGTTCCGCGAGCTTGAGTCTATTTCCACCATTTTAAGCAACCTTGAGAGCTCTTGGATAGAATTTGAAGGGGATTTCAACTAGGTGTGATTGGAGGTGAGTTTCTTGACCTAAATACATGAATTAATGGTAGAATTTATATTGAAATTTGTGGCAATTCATCAAAAGAGGGTAAAGCTAGTGCTTGGGAATTTGGTATTTCAAAGTGGAATTCGAGGGGTCAAATGGACTCCGATTTTGGTAAATTTGATATGTATAGACTCGTGGCGAGATGAAGAATCCGGTAATGTTAATTTTCTGATTTTTCAAGAAGTGGGCCCGGGGCTCGGGTTTTGCCAATTTTGTGATTTTCCATATTTTTCGAGTCTTTTCGATTGGGTTATGTTCCCTTAGCCTATTGTAAAGTATTCATTGTGTTTTTTATCAGATTCGACACTCAAGGAGGTTGATTTGCGAGGCAAGGGCATAGCAGGCTAGGATTTTGGCCGGCTTGAGATGAGTAATGGTTATAAATGATGTTCTGAGGGTTTGAAACCCCGGATTTGCACGACGTAGTGCTATGTTGAGGTGAGACACACGTTGCATGATGAGCGTGAGGTCCATTACTGCTGGGGATTTGGACTAGGTCCATCCCGATTGATGATTCTACTATATTTCTGACTGGGATTTAATTGATATCGTTATAGTTTGGGCTGGTTGCCATGTTTGGGGCCTTGTGGCGACCTGTAGAACCCTTAGGGGCATTTGTACTGGTTGACCTCACTTTACTTGTTAAAATCATACCCTCAGTCATGTTCTTAACTGTTTAATATAATATGAACCGGCTTTAGAAATTGATAAATCAAAATGAGAATAATTTGTGGGCCGGGATCCCTATCTTATCTTAGTGTGCTCAAGAGGCTAGGTTTATATTGACTGAGAGGGGTTGAGAACCCCATAGTGAGGGTATTTGATATGTTATGGATCGGGCTGCACGCCGCAGCAGTATATATATGGATCGGGCTGCACGCCGCAACAGTATATTATTGGATCGGGCTGCACGCCGCAGCAGTATATTTATATGGATCGGACTACGCGCCGCAGTAGTATAGCGCTTGGGCTGTAGGAGCCCCTCCGGAGTCTGCACACCCCCAGTGAGCGCAGTCGACTATTATTATTGGATCGGGCTGCATGGCATCCGCAGACCCGATTTCTCCCTCTATCCTCTTTACTTTCAGTATTTTAGACTATCTTTTGTTTAGGCTGATTCTCAAACTGTATTAGAGGCTCTTGGCTTGTGACACCGGATCGGTGGGCTTTGTAGTGATGATATTACGTTTTCCGCACATTGTATTCACTGTTTCAGACTTATACTTATGTTAATTTGGTATTTTAAAACCCTGTTAATTGGTAATGAATTTTATATGAGGGATTGAGAGTTTTGATTTGGTCGGGCTTGCCTAGCATCGTGTTGGGGGCCATCACGACCGGGGTTGGGGTCGTGACATATTGCAGTTGTAGCCAAACGATGCTAATTTGGCTAATTATGAAATAATTTGGTTTAAATAGGACCATAATTAAATCAAGAAATGCTTTTGAAATCACTTGTGATGCAATTTTGTAATTATTTTTTTGGAAATAAAATGCTGGATAAATTAATAAAATATAGGAAAATTATGGAAAAATACCAATTGCTACTAATGCATGATTTTGAAGGTATATATGCAATTTTAAAATATTTCGGGGAAAAATTGGGTATCAACAGGTGGAAATCGAAAGAAAGTTAAGGCCCTGTAGACAAAGAACCATTTGATTCTGTCGAAAGCTTTTTCTAGGTCAATTTTGATTATTAGATGCTCTTTCACCCCTTTCATGTTTTTGAACTGGTTAGTGGCTTCTTGAATAATAATAGCATTGTCACATGCCCTCCTGCCTTTTAGGAAGCTAGATTGACATGGGCTGATGAGCTTATTTAGGAAAGGTTTAATGCAGTTAATAATAATTTTTGTGATTATTTTGTAGGTAGTATTACAGAGACCTATGAGGCGGAATTTTTTGAGGTTGTTTGCATGTTTGAATTTAGGAATGAGGCACAATAAAGTATGATTCATTTTTTCAGGAATTTTGGTGCTCTCAAAGATTTCTTGGTATAAATGGATAATAGAGGGACCTACTATATCCCAATGTCTTTGATAAAAAAGGGGTGTATGCCATCAGGGCCCGGGGCCTTATATGGCTTGAAAGAATAGACATTAGAGATGATTTCTTGAGTATCCAGGGGCCTATCTAGTGGAGAGATGTCAATAGTGGCAAACTTGGTATTTGCATTTTTGATTGCTCTCCAGTCTGATGAGTATTGTTAGTAGTGAACATACTTTGGAAATAGTGATGAGTATGGTCAATGATTTTGCGATGATCAGTTATCCAATTTCACCTATCGTCTTTAAAGAAGGATATATTGTTACGCCTATGCCTATTGACGATTGATATATGGAAGAACTTCGTATTGGCATCGCCCTCATTGAGCCAATTAATACATGATCTAAGCTTCCAGTGGTCCTCCTCCAGACGAAGAATATTATTATAGTCAGTTAGTATTGTTTGTTACAAGTTTCTAAGGAAAGTGCCAGTTGTGTAGCTTGGTGAATTCTGGATTCCCATTAGTCCAGCTAGAAGTCTTTTCTTATTAGCAAGAATATCACCAAATTTTTTAGCACTCCACTCTTTAATATTCGTTTGAAAACAATTGATGGCATCACTGAATCTCCTATTGTGCCAACTATCTTTGACAATATTATTGAACTCAGGGTGACTGAACCAGTATCTTTTAAGCCTAAAGGGTTTAGTAGTATTAATAGCATTGGGATTTGTTCGCCTAATTAAGAGCGGATTATGATCAAGGTTTGTTCTAAGCAGGTGTGTTATGCTTTCTAAAGGGTATGATTCTAACCAGACCTCATTAGCAAGACATCGATCTAGTCTTTCTAGGATAAGCCCATGTCTCCTATTTCTACGGTTTGACCAGGTGTAACGGCAACCCTCGAATCCTAAATCAATTAATTCCAGTAATTAATATAAGACCATAATCTCATAGTCTTGTTGTTACTAATCTGTTTGCTCCCCATTTTTCCTCTTGTGTTAGTACATCATTAAAGTCGCCACCTATAAACCAAGGCCCTTTGTAATTGTTAAAAATAGATTTTAGGTTTTCTCAAAGAGTTTTTCTATTAGCTACGGAAGTACTTGCACAGATGGCACTAAAAAGCCAAGGGTTGTGATTAGGGAGTACCTAGACTAGGGCATGCAGTTCTTAGTCAGTTTGCCTACTGCACTCTACAGCCATCATGGTATCCATCCACATAATTACTAAACCACCAACTCTCCCAACTGTTGGGATTTCGATTAGGTCAGATAAATTGAAGTCCTCCTTAAGAGTTGCATGGTTCTCCATTGTTGTCTCCAATAATGCTACCTTGCAGGGATTGTGATTGTTAACTAACTCTCCAAAGTTCGTCTAAAACCAGTATTGTTTGCGCCCTAACGTTCCAAATGATTATGCAAGTGGTTGTGGTCATGATTGAAGAGTAGTTAAGGTGTGAAATTTCATTATGGTTGGTTCCCCACTTCCTGAATTGACTGTCTCTCAGTGTTGGATTCAGTAAGACAGCATACTTTGTTGCAACTGTGGTGATTGGTGGTGCTATCTCGATCTAGCACTTTTGAAGAGCTATAGAGCAGCAGAGTATGCATTTCTTTTCCTCCCTCTCCGGTAATAGCATAAGGGCTATGTCTCTTATTGTTGAGATTTCTTTGAAGGAGCTTCTTCCGCGAGGGGAGGGGGGTATCACCACCTCTTCCATTTCTTGCCCTTCTAGGCCTGGATTTGGTGGTTGTTCCATCGGGGCAGCCATATGTGGTTGTTGTTGTGTTGGTTGTGGTTGCCATGGAAAACATAGTGGGTTCATATCTGTCATATCCTGAGGTTGGAAAAAGGGTAGATTAAACATCTGATTTATGTTCAATAGTGGGTTGAAGTGTTGGGGTAGGTTCTAGTGGTTGTGCATGGCATGGTACAGTGCTGGAGCTACTGCAGGAGCCAGGGGGTCGAGTATATTGTCCATCCACATGTGATTCATGTAGTTGTCCATTGCGAATTTCACCCCTTCCGTTATAACCTGGGCTAGGAAATTTGGGTTCTGGATGATCACCATGATCTCCTGCCCCTCGAGCATCATTGAGAAGAATAGAGCTTGGCCGTAGAGGCCTTGCTCGATCCGCGATGTTGGTTGGTGATCTGGGTGTTGGGGTGTGTTGCATACACTAGGTTTGGGAGTTGCACGTGATTGTTCTGATTGTTCACAGTTGGAAGGTAAAAGGAATGTCGTGGAACTCTATGAGTTAGTAATGCCAGACGATTCCGCTTATTTAGAGGCAGTAGTAGATTTGGCATTGTTTTCTAGTGTGGAGTCTTTTAAAGTAATTGGGGAAAGTTGTTTTGAATGAGAAAATGATTGCAAATCATTGGTGGAGGATTCAATGTGCATGTTATTGGGTGATTTGGGCGTGTTGGGGTAAATAGAGTCAGCTTGATGAGCTATCTCCACAGCTATGTCCATTTGGACGACTTCTGTTAACAAGTGTTGATCAATATTTTGTGTTTTTGGTGATTTGTCGTTTTTTGAGTGCATTTTGTTTGCATGCAAAGGATTATGCTTAGCTAAGTTAGAGATTTCACTAGGATTTGGCAGAAAATTAGAGTGCAGGTGTGTAGGGTTCTCAATTACTTTGAGCCACATTTGGGACGTGTCTTCTCCATACTGGTTGATTTCTTCGGTTGTATCGAAGAGTTAGGGCATGGGGTAGTGGGAACTTTTTGTAGGTCATTTGATTGCTTGAGGGATTATGCTTTCTTCGCATTATTCATGGAGAGTGGAGGTGGGGTATTGGCTATTTGTTTTTGATTTCTTCCTAATCTATTATTTATAGGATTGGTGTGTAGTTGTTTTTTATTGAGTAAGTTAGAGTTAGGACAGTAGGAACAATCAGAATCTTTGGATTTGAAAGCAAGTTTTTGGGTGTGAATGTACTTACCTGTGGCGGCTTCAAAGAATTTAACATTTATACTGGGTCTCCGCTTTGCAAATTTGTGTGATTTTGATTTTGTATCGATGCTCGGCCTTGGTTCCTGCTCGCATTTCTTGGTGGGGTTCTCCTTCTCTTGGTGAATGAAATAGTTTGCCATTGTTCCTTGGAGTGTGGTTGATGGTAGTCGCTATTTGGGCCTCTGCTTCACTGGATGGTGATGGTGGCTTTGTGTGGATACATTGATGGATGGTATGGCCTAGTCTGCCACATAGTTTGTAGAGGATTTGCTCCCCTTCGTAGATGATCTGGTGCTTGTATTTTCCTATGAAGATGAAAGTTTAGATCGGTTCATCAAGAGGCATCTCAATACACAGTCGCGCATATCTTCCTCGTAGTGTTGCACTGGTGCATGCGTCTATTTTTAGCATCCATCCAATGGTGTTACCTATTTTCCTTAGTAATAATGCGTCGTAAAACTCAGTGGGTAGTTAAGGCAGACGTGTCCAAATAGCCGATCTTTACTGTGTTGCCTCACTTACTATGAAATAAGGTTCCCATTTCTTTATAGAGAGAAAATAACCATTGATGAACCATGGCCAATTTTTTAGTGCACTGGTCATGTTTTCTTCCTTGTTGAATTTCACAATAAAATAGTCAGATCCAAGATCAATCAATGGAAAACTTTCTGATGGTTTCCATATTTCTTGTTTTTTTTTTAAAGTATTGATGTTGGATACGTTTTCCTATAAGCTTAATGATCAGCGAGTATTTCCATGGTTGGTACATCCGATTTTATCTTCTTCTGATAGTTGAATTGGCCTTATGCCTTGTGAGAGTTCTTCTGAGCTTATGTCTATGGTCGCCTCTGGTGGAGTATGTACTTTTTAAAATTCATCTTCTACTAGGTCGATGTTCATCATATCTTCTGCTGAGAGTAGTTTTTCTTTGAAGGAGGATTGCTGATTTTTTCGATGATAGTAGAAGTATTGCTGATATCTGGTGATTTGGGAGGGATCTGGGATTGATTATTATCAGTTTTTTCTTGTTTTTCCATTGTTGTATTAGTTAGAACATGCGCAGCGGAAGCAAGTATTCTATCCAGGCATCAATTACATGTGAACTAGACAACGCAATAATAACGATATTAGGAACACTAACCTCTTGAAGTAGTTGCACAAATCTTCCAAGCAGCAAGAATCCAGGGCTGTAGTCTTCTGCTATTTGCCTAGTAAAGCCTTGGACAATTTTACTTTTGGGTGGGCAAGAACAATGCAACTCTTGGGTATCTGATTAGGTGAAACCTGTCTCCCTTTTATAGACTCGAAATGAAGCCCTAAAAGGAGCCCAAAATCGTGTAGGACTCTAACTCAAAAGGTAAATTTTCTCCCAAGCTACTTTTTACCCAAGTCTGTCCAGGTTTTTACTAGGTATAGCAGGGACCACAGAAATAATAAGAGGCTACTAATTATAGTACTAATTCGAAATTGGCATGAATTACATCTTACTATAGTTAATTGCAATTTATTCCACTAAAAAATTGCAATTGAACTCCTCAATATGAATTTCGAAAATTCATCAACACTTATTTTAACTCCCCAAGTTAAGATTTCATATACCAGTTAATTATATAAAATCGCTGAAAATTTAATTCAATTAACTAATTAAATCCTTTATAATTCCGCTTAAACCATCTCATGTGACGGGTACAAAATCCACCGGCCGGGTTTTCACATGAAAACTTATAAGCTTATATAAAGGGGTATCATCAAACCCAAAATCAAGTCATGGATTCTATCAACTAATTATTATTTCACAAATGTTATTTGTTATTTTCCAATTTATTAAGCATATACTAACTCTAAATAGAGTCGTACCTTTTGATAAATCAAAATAATAAACAAATTACATTGATCATAACAATTATATCAATATTAGGAGTATAAGCTCATTTAATGAATTAGAGAAAATACTTTATATGTATTCAGTACAAAAATACCTTTTCTCTACTTGGTCCGTTCAATATACACTGAGTATACTAGCACAAGAAGTTGGAGTAAACCTGCTCCCATAATCAAGACAAATTATACAATAATCTTGTGTTACAATCATCAAGATATTTTGTCCGATAATATCTTCGATTGTGAACATAGTTTATTAATTATGAGAACCAACAATTTAATCTTCTGTGCATGAGCTAAGACTCCATACAGTAAATTGCCTACTACATAACCAAAAGGACACACATGTTACAAATGATCTATTTAAAATAGTGCTTTATTGAATTGAATAAATTAAGTAAACAATTGTTTCATAAAGAACAAAATATAATACTATGTCTAAACCGCATGGTTAATAGTATATTCCAATAATCTCCCACTTAGACTCATAACCATGCGTCTAATATCCTAACACTCATTGCTTCTACATGCTTGTCAAAAATCTTCTGTGTCAAGCTCTTTGTAAACGGGTCTGCCAAATTATCCTCCGACGCAATCTTCAACACTCTTGCATCACCTCTTTGAGTTATGTCCCAAATTAAGTGATATTTATGCTCAATATGCTTACTTATTTTATGGCTTCTTGGTTCCTTTGAGTTTTCAACTGCACCACTATTGTCACAACAAAGTACAATTGGTGCTTGAACCGAAGGAACCACATTAAGCTCTTTCAGAAAGTTCCTGAGCCAAATAGCCTCTTTGGCTGCTTCAGATGCAGCCACATATTAGGCTTCCATGGTGGAATCAGCAACACACGATTGCTTGATGCTCCTCCAACTTATGGCTCTACCTCCTAAAGTAAAAACATATCCTGAGGTAGATTTTCTAGAGTCTCTATCTGACTGGAAATCTGAATCAGTGTAGCCAATGGGTGCAAGATCACCTGAGTGATACACCAACATATAATCCCTAGTCCTTTTCAGGTACTTGATTATATGCTTAACAGCAGTCCAGTGTTCTCGACCAGGGTTAGACTGAAATCTACTAACCATGCCAACAGCAAAGCAGGTATCAGGTCTAGTACATAGCATAGCATACATAAGACTCCCTACAGCAGAAGCATAAGGGGCCGCCTTCATCTTTTCTATCTCATCAGTCGTTTTTGGGGACTGATCTCTTGACAGAGAGATTCCATGTCTAAAGGGGAGAAACCCTTTCTTGGAATCTTGCATGCTAAACCTGGTGAGAATAGTATCAATATAAAGTGCTTGGGACAAGCCTAATATCCTTTGCTTGCGATCTCGCATAAGCTTGATCCCAAGGACATGTGCTGCCTGTCCCAAATCTTTCATATCGAAACGTGAGGACAACCATTCCTTTACTGAATTCAACATGCTCACATTATTTCCTATGAGCAAAATATCATCTACGTACAAAACTAAAAATGTAACTTTATCTCCATTCCACTTCTTATAGACACAAGACTCATTTTCACATTGATCAAAACCGAATGTCCTAATCGATGCATCAAAACAAGTGTTCCATGCCCTAGAAGCTTGTTTCAATCCATAAATGGATTTCTTTAATTTACACAACATGTGCTCATTGCCACTTTTTATGAAACCAACTGGTTGTGCCATATAGATGCACTCATCAAGACTTCCATTTAGAAAGGCGGTCTTGACATCCATTTGCCAGATCTCATAATCGTAATGAGCCGCAATGGATAAGAGAATCCTTATGGATTTAAGCATGGCTACTGGCGAAAAGGTTTCCTCATAATCGATCCCTTCTTTTTAAGTAAACCCTTTTGCGACAAGCCTAGCTTTAAAAGTTTGCACTTTTCCATCCACTCCTCTCTTTTTCTTATAGATCCATCTACAACCTATGGGTTTGACTCCAGTAGGTGGTTCTACAAGATCCCAGACTTGATTGGAGTACATGGACTCCATTTCAGAATTCATAGCATCAACCCATTTATCAGCATCTGTATCATGTAGTGCTTCGTCGTAATTAATAGGTTATGTATTAGGCTCTTCAGGGATTCTATCATAAGATTCTCCAAAGAGCGGAAACCGGAGAGGTTTTCTAATAATTCTCCCACTACGACTAGTCACTACAGGTGGAGGCTGATTTGTTGTTGAATCACATCATCATTTCCTGGAACTGAAGCCTCAAAGTTATCCTCCACACCTAGTGGTGCTGGGATATCATTGATTTCTTCCTAGAGTGCAAGATTGCGCCCAGATTGGCCATCAGATTCTGCAGCATTGTTCTTCCGCGGTCCTACCGCGGTACGCCCGGACTGTAGCCAGAGGGGCCTTCAGAATCTGCAGCATCGTTTTGCCGCGGTTACGCCCGGACAGCAACCAAAGTGACTTTCAGATTCTGCAGGTTGCATAACAATTTCAGGTTGTTCAACAATCTGAGGTTGCTCAACATTATTCCCACTACTTTGGGGTAGTGAGATGTCAGGCAATTGTTCTTGTGCAATATGCTGCCTATTGACATTTCTCCCACTACGATAATGCAGTGGTATGTCAATGCTGGCTTCCAGGATACGTTCAAGAGATGAGTCTTTAGTTACTCTATTGTTTAATTCCTGTAGAACTAGTTTACTTCTAGGAATATGGTTTGTTAGATAGTCCTCTTCTAAGAATCTGGCATTTATCGTAACAATTATCTTCTTTTCTTTGGGACAATAAAACAAACCGCCTTTTGTTCCTTTTGGATAGCCAATAAAAATGCATACTTCTGTCCTTGATTCCAATTTATCTGCTTTCCCTTTCAGCACATATGTTGTACAACCCCAAACCCGAATATGTCATAAACTTGGCTTGCGCCCAGTCCACAATTCTACTGGAGTTGAAGGTACTGACTTTGAAGGAACCAAATTTAGAATGTAGTTTGATGTTTCTAAAGCATATCCCCAAAAGGAAAGAGGCAAATCGGAATAACTTAACATTTATCTAACAATTCCCATAAGGGTCCTATTTCTTCTTTCTGCCACACCATTTTGTTGTGGTGTTCCTAGGGCAGATAATTGAGATTTAATTCCATTATCTGATAAGTATTTTATGAATTCCGCAGAAAGGTATTCACCACCACGATCAGATCGCAATGTTTTGATATATTTATCATCTCGTTTCTCTATTTCCGTCTTAAATTCTTTGAATTTCTCAAAGCATTCAGACTTACGTCGCAACAGATAAATATATCCATATTTTGAGTAATAATATGTGAAAGTCACAAAATACTCAAAACCACCTCTTTCTTGTATATTCATAGGACCACACAAATCAGAGTGAATTAATTCTAGCTTATCACTGGCCCTATTCCCTTTTGAGGGAAAATGTCTCTTGGTCATTTTGCCTTCTAAACAGGATTCGCATGTTGGTAGTGACTCCACTTTCAATTAACTCAAAGGTCCATCAGAGACCAATCTCGAAATCCTATTTAGATTTATATGGCCTAGACATAAGTGCCATAAATAAGTTTGACTCAATTCAGAAATACGTTTTCTTTTATGTGGTAGATTAATGCTATTTAGTTTTTTTGGTTGTTGTAGCACATGAGGAGATATATCAAGAACAAAAAGGTCATGTACTCTCGCAGCATTGTAGATAAAACATTTATTAAACTTAATAACAGCAGAGTTATTAGCAAAATGAACATTATAACCAGCATCCATTATTTTCGAAACCGAAATCAAATTCCTTCTAATGGAAGGTACATAGAGAACATCTTTTAAAACTAAAACTCTATCACTACTAAACGAAACGCTAATATCTCTTAAAGCTAAAGCTGGTGCTGGCTCGCCATTGGCTTGAAAAACGCAAACTTCATTCTCACTTAGCCGCCGCATTTCCTGAAACCCTTGCAAAGTATTGTAGATGTGATTAGTGGCTCCCGAATCTACACACCAAAATATGGTAGAAACAGCCGCTAAACAAGTTTCAACGACATTTAAATTTGAATTACCTTGCTTATTCAACTTTGCCAGATAGGCAGGGCATTGCTTCTTGTGATGACCGGGTTGCTTGCAATGATAGCACTTGCCTTTGGGCTTGTTTACACCAGCCGCACCACCAGGTGCCAGAACCTTTTGAGCCTTCTTCTTTTTCTTATTGCCTTTCGACTTAGAAATTGAAGGTTTCTCAACATTGAGTGCCACAACTAGAGCTTGTTGCTTGATAATAGATTCTGCCGCTTTCAGCTCATTCAACAATTTCGCTAGTGACAAATCCATTTTGTTCATATTATAGTTCAAGCGAAACTGTTGAAAACTGTCAAGCAGAGTCTGTAGGACCATCTCAACTTGACACTCCTTATCAATCATAGCTCCAAGGACCTCCAGTTCATTCAGAAGACTCATCATCTTCAGAACATGGTCCCTGACCGATGATCCTTCAGCCATCTTTGTGTTCAAAAGGGTTTTCATGGTTGTCTGCTTAGCTGCACGATTTTGCTCACCGAACATATCTGTGAGACTTTCGAGCATATCATAAGCAGACCCCATAGACTGATGCTGATGTTGCAAAACATTCGCCATAGAGGCAAGAATGTAACATCGCACCATCTCATCAGCCTTAACCCATTTGTCAGAGGCCTTAACCTGATCATCAGTAGCATTTTCAGGTTTTTCTGGGCACTCCTCAGTGATTACAAATTTGTAACCTTCAGCAGTTAGGACAATATCAAGGTTCCTTTTCCAGTCAACATAATTTGGTCCTTCTAACTTGTTTTGGTTCAAAATTGAGGTAAGTGGGTTGAATGAAGACATGGTTAATCTGGGAGATATTCACATTAAATAGATCATTAGTTATGTATTAAGAATGATTAAATTCAAAACTACACATTACACATATAACCATGCTCATTGAACAGTTAGATTCGTTAGGGAAACTTAACTATTCATGCAAAATATATGAGTGATGTCAGATATTAAATCCATAAATTTAAACAGGACTAACTCAGATGGAGAGTAAACTGTTAATTTAAGATAGGTAAATATCACTTTTTATAGAACTCTGGTTTCATTCAATCAACATGTAACTCAGTTGGAGAGTTAATACAAGTAATGAAATAACTAGAGGCTAAAAAACACAGTAATCATCTACAATGAATTTATCCGATGTGGAAGAAGACCTATGTCAACATATAAATTCATTATATTACTGTAGAACCAGTTTAATTTAGGGTTTAGGGGGTAAAATCCTGTGTTATGCAATTTGGTCTCTGAAGGTTGCATGTACTGTCGCGGTCCTACCGCGGTTACGCCAAGATCGCGGCCAGAGTGACCTTCAAAATCAGAGGCAGTGTTCTGCCGCGGTCCTACCGCGGTTACGCCCGGACCGCGGCCATTTAATACGTGATTTCAGAGAAAAACGTGTTTTGACAGAATTAATCCAAAAAATTCTGTATATTAATCAAAAATTACAGAATATCATACAAAACATTCACGTTTTTAACATAGAATAATTATCCGAAACATGTATCAATAAATAACACGTTTT
Organism: Nicotiana attenuata; assembly: GCF_001879085.1. Lineage (NCBI taxonomy): Eukaryota > Viridiplantae > Streptophyta > Magnoliopsida > Solanales > Solanaceae > Nicotiana > Nicotiana attenuata. Next base: position 18,165 of record NW_017678968.1, read on the forward strand.
AATATTACTCTATGCATGCTGTATAACATTATCTAGTTAGATGTAAGACGGCGTCTGATACCAATTGTTAGAACATGCGCAGCGGAAGCAAGTATTCTATCCAGATATCAATTACATGTGAACTAGACAACGCAATAATAACGATATTAGGAACACTAACCTCTTGAAGTAGTTGCACAAATCTTCCAAGCAGCAAGAATCCAGGGCTGCAGTCTTCTGCTATTTGCCTAGTAAAGCCTTGGACAATTTTGCTTTTGGGTGGGCAAGAACAATGCAACTCTTGGGTATCTGATTAGGTGAAACCTGTCTCCCTTTTATAGACTCGAAATTAAGCCCTAAAAGGAGCCCAAAATCGTGTAGGATTCTACAAGTGGAATCCTACTCTAACTCAAAAGGTAACTTTTCTCCCAAGCTACTTTTTACCCAAGTCTGTCCAGGTTTTTACTAGGTATAGCAGGGACCACAGAAATAATAAGAGGCTACTAATTATAGTACTAATTCGAAATTGGCATGAATTAGATCTTACTATAATTAATTGCAATTTATTCCACTAAAAACTGCAATTGAACTCCTCAATATGAATTTCGAAAATTCATCAACACTTATTTTAACTCCCCATGTTAAGATTTCATATACCAGTTAATTAAATTAAATCACTGAAAATTTAATTCAATTAACTAATTAAATCCTTTATAATTCCGCTTAAACCATCTCATGTGACGGATACAAAATCTACCGACCGGGTTTTCACATGAAAACTTATAAGCTTATATAAAGGGGATCATCAACCTAAACCAAG
>NW_017678969.1:0-3231 GCF_001879085.1 Nicotiana attenuata
TATTGTATGTGTTATAGATGCTATCGCTTGAATTATTCAAAATTAATCAATCAATGATATTTTCTTTGCAAATGTCTCTCTCTTATTTGCATTAATCATACTCTTACTTATAAAATATTTATAGAATATATCGGGTCCATCCGCCCTAAAATAGGATATTTTGGGTTAACTACCCTCAAATGGAACATATCAGATCGTCCGCCATCAAATAGGACATAGAGCTATTCCTTCCTCACACATGACATCAATTTATTCGACCAGTGTGGTCCCTCTTGCATAAGCATTGCAAAAACATATCTTTCATAAATTATTGCCAAATGCATTTATCTTTATAAACTAAATTTCCATGTGTCATTGCCAACCATGAAATATGTCACCACAAAATTATATTTTTTATAAGTTTGTCCAATAAATTTGCATGAATTGACGCTTAAATATTAATTTCATAAGATTACTTTTATGGCATATTGCATCTTATTTCCTAACGAATTTTTTTAGCATTGTTAAGCTTTGCAGGAAATATAGTGCAACGTGGAACTATATCTTAGCAGTGAACTGGGGCAATTTGTTGGAGAGGAATAGCAAACTCTCCAACAAAGGTCATGGATCTACTTCGAACTCCGCTCAGCTCGACACTCAAATTCTTAATCAAATTCTTATTTCCAACATCTTTCTTTCAATCATGGTACAGGTGTCTCTATTATTCGACACTGGGGCAACATTTTAGGATCTGCATCAATAAGTGAATCCTACTTTAGGGTACCATAAGTCTTGAACTACATATGGCCTGATTCTCGTGAAACCCGAGATATGTAGGCAACTTGAAATCGGAGTTCGGCCGCAATCATTTTTTTTACGTCCCATTTGTCCCATTCCAACCTTGATGGTCGGGACAAAATTGGCTACTAAGTCAATATTCTTTGCCCGAAAACTCTTTCATCGTCTCCGGTCAAAGAGGGGAAGCTGTTGACATCCAATTTTGTCCCTCCTTTCTTCCAAATTATCTACTTGAGCTTCTAATATCGTTAATAACGTAAGAATATTTAAATTTGTATTTTTAGTACAATTTTGTCACGACCCGGATTTTCCACCCTCGGGAGTCGTGATGGCGCCTACTAATGAGAGCTAGGCAAGCCAAATTTAATTACTTTTTTTTATCAATAACATAATTCCTTTTAACCATTATCGGCAATAATACAAGCAATGAAATTAATTTATAAGCGGAAGTCTCAATATTATAGAAAACTAAATAAATATGCGGAAAAATATCAAAAAAAGCCTCTACCTAAGACTGGTGTCACAGTTTCACAGACGGTCTAAGGAATACTACACATAAAGGTCTGAAAGAAATAACTCGACACTGTCTCCAGGAATACATGAAAGAAACAGGAATATAGACGAAAGGAGACGCCAGTGCCTGCGAACGCCTGCAAGGCTATCTCGGGTCTCGCTGGGCTGAAAGCCTACTCCCACACTACTGATGTTGCTGCCCGAAGCCTGGATCTGTGCAAAATAGCATAGAGTGTAGTATCAGCACAACCGACCCCATGTGCTAGTAAGTGCCTAGCCTAACCCCAGCGAAGTAGTGACGAGGCTAGGACCAGACCACCAAATAAACCTGAGCAGATATATATACAAGTACAACGGAGACGTAGCAAGAAAATAACAATTTAAGATGGGGAAAGGGAGCATGCTTCAGGGGCAACAGTTAGAAATAGAATTTCAGGAATAATAAAGCGTACATCTATAATTTAACTTCTAGCAGTAAATGAAGAGATAAGGCAACTTTCATATTTAACTCATCTTGTTGCAGGCGTGCAACCCGATCCCATTCCTCAATATCTCGTGGTAGGCGTACCACCCGCTCCCATTTCAATATCACTCGTAGTGGGCGTACCACCCGCTCCCATTCAATAAATCAACAGTTCCTCTAAAAGAAAATTTACTCTAACAAACGCAACAATTAATACGAGTTCATAAGACAACAAGTACACAAAATTTATGATTTACTAAGGAAAACAAATAATGACAAATAGCAGTTAATTATGGATTATAAGAGGGCAATTAGACAATTTAGTAATTTATATGTTGAATGTCACGTAGCAATTAGGTCACATAATCATGTAGCAATTAAGGCATAAATTCAAGACATAACGTTGCGCAAGGACACCTTGGTTCAATAATAACAAGTAACACGAGAAAGGGAAATGTCAACGTAAAGAATCACAGATATAATGGAATAAGACAGGTAATGCACTTGAGCTGGTAACAACAAGAAAATCAGTAAATAGAAGTAAAGGACAACATAACTCAATTATCAGCAAAGAAATCAGGAAAATCAAGGACAAATGCACGGCATCACCCTTCGTGCTTTTACTCTCATCCTCACCAAGCAATTAGAATAACAAAATGTGCACGGCATCACCCTTCGTGCTTTTACTCTCTTTCCTCACATATAATCAATAGAATTGGCACGGAATGGTACATCGTGCGGCACGGCATCACCCTTCGTGCTTTACACTCTTTCCTCACAATAGCAAACAATGCACGCATCACCCTTCGTGCTTTACACTCTTTCCTCACAATAAACAAACAATGCACGGCATCACCCTTCGTGCTTTACACTCTTTCTCACCCAAACAACAATCACAAACAAGGGTCACAATTTCCTTTCACAAGCTTTTCACAACAAATAGGAATCATCACCAAGGTAAGAGGAATACAACGAAATCAAGATATTCACAATTTAAAGACTCACGGTCATGCTAGACACCAACGTATAGATACTCGTCACCATGCCTATACGTCGTACTCGACAAGAAGCAATTAGCAAATAAGACTCAACTCCTAGTCCCTCAAGCTAGGGTTAGACCAAACACTTACCTCAAACTTCCACGGCCAATTCAATCCTCAATAACCGCCTTTCCTCTCGAATTCGGCTCCAAATCAATTGTATCTATACAATAATGACTTCAATACATCAATAAATGCTAAACAATACGAACCCAATGCCTAATTATAGCTTTTCCATCATTTTTCCCAAAAACTCAAAAATCGACCCCGGGCCCGCTTGGTCAAAACACGAGGTTCGGACCAAAAATCAAATTCCCCATTCACCCACGAGCCCAAATATATAATTTATTTTCAAATTTGACCCCAAAACGAGGTCTAAATCAAGAAAAATTAAAAAGCCCTAACTCTACCCAAATACCCAATTTTCTACCTTAAATC
>NW_017678969.1:6162-14044 GCF_001879085.1 Nicotiana attenuata
TTTATTTTCTGTTTGATTCATTTGGTCTGTAATAAATTTTGAAATAACTTATGGGGTTTTAGTAAAAAGGGGAGGGTTATCTGTGTATGCATAGGAGTAGATATCCTGCCTATAGGAGTTTTTCTTTGAATTTCTGCACTTTCACATATAGAAATCATGCTTATTTCTGCACTTTCATCTATAGAAATCATGCTCATAGGAATTCTGCACTTTCATATGTAGATATCCTGCCTCATAGGATTTCTGCACTTTCATATGTAGAAACCATGCTCATAGGAATTCTGCACTTTCATATATATAGAAATCATGCTCATAAGAACTCTGCATATCATATAGATATCCTGCTCATAAGAATTCCGCATGTAGGAACCATGTCTTTAAGATTCTGCATTTTTTGCATCTATCATTAGGCAAACAGTTATAGGTCAAAATAATAATCAATTGCATCCTAGATACCATGCTCGTAGGATTTTCTGCACTCTTGCCACGCCTGTAAAAAGTGTGTAAAATTAACAACGCTAGAAAGCATGCCTATAGGAACTATCAACCCAATCTGAATCACTCGTTTTAAGATTAGTCTGTCAGTAGTAACCAAATGCAGAACTCGTATCATTTTGTTAAACTTGCAACTTTCAGTAATCAGTTCACTTCCTTATTCCTGAAACCAGTAGATGCCATCACTTCGGGAAACAAGTAAGTAGTTAATTAATTGCAACAGTCTTCGATAAGTTACAGCCAGGCGAGCCTAATGCGAACTTCTTGTCTAAAAATATGAAATGAACCAGTCTGCCTAACGTTAAGCATAATTTGGACCTAATCAGTATATGTAAGACGTGCTAAACTACATGATTTTTGTGATTAAAGGAGGTTTGTCTGAGCCTTAATTGCTTTTGTGCTCCCATAATTGTTTTATGTGCTTTGCGTGACGCCTTAGCATTTTAACCTTTTGAACCTCTGAAAAGCCAAGCTCCCTCCCTTTAGGATTAGTGGTCCTAAAGCCTCCAGGACTGATAGGTGGGACGAGTAATAGCACGTTGTAGGTAACGACACCATTTCGCGCTTAATACCTTATCGGGGTGGGAAGGGTAGACATGGAGATGATGATCACACGATAACACTATGCGTACGATTGGTTACCGGTGTTGTGTGGATGATCCATGTGATTTATAAACCTAGGACCCCTTTCCCTTTGTTTAATATCAATAAATTCTGTCTTTTCAATTACCCAAAACTCCCTTTATTTTTTTAACTGCATTATCCCTTTTCCTTCTTTGTTTATAAATTCCAACATGCTTGTTAGCAACCCTTATGTGTAAATTTATTTGCATACTTGTTTACATTAAAGTCACAACATAGCATGGCCGGGAACCACACTAGTGGATCTTGAGGGGTGCCTAACACCTTCCCCTCGAGATAATTTCTAGCCCTTACCCGAACTCTGGTTTTCCAATTCAAAATCCTTCTTAGTGTCCTAATGCACTCAATCATTAAGTGGCGACTCTTCAATTCCAAAAACCCAATTCCCAAACGGGAATAGAATTGTCTTCCCGAATGTCGTAAACCCGATTTCGCGAGAAAAAGGGGGCGTCGACAGCATGGCGACTCTGCTGGGGATATTCTTTAGGCTTTTACCACTTCATGTTACATGTGACTTTATTGTTTTCTTTTATTGCTTTGTTTAATGCCTTTATTCGAAACTGACTTGTCTTTTGTTTCCTTATTTTTTTCCTTTAACGCTTTAATTTACTATTTTTCTTCAATACCGTCGTAATTTCTGAGCAATTATTGTAATCATTATGAACATGAAAATACGTGACAATTTGGTTCATTCTTGTAATTGCATCTTCAACATCATATTCCACTCGTGCCAAACAAATACCATAGCAACGCTTGATGAGTTGTTGCGCTCTTCCGATATTATTACCCCCTAAATTTTGGCAAAGGCGTATTTGCGGTAAAACTAGTCGATCAGCGGTGCAGTCGACGGTTCTGTGCCTTTCCCTCTTCAGTTGTCCGCTCAAGGGTACCGGTCTAGCACCCCATAGAAACCTTATTCTATTTAACTGTTCATGCATCACTGTCAAACCTAGTCGAGTCAGTTATGTTGTCTACATAATGACTCTTTAAGATGGCCTTATCCAAAGACCACTGGGTTCCCCTGGGACCCAAACGGACAACACCATATTCTGTGCATTTATTTGGAGAACTAAATGCTGTCTATGCTAATTATTGGTTTAAATAGTCGAGTATGGTGGGGGTAAGGGTCTAACCATTTTGTTTTGCAGGAAATGAATGACGAAGTCCCCAACTTTGGTATGGTTAGCACGCCCTCACTCTTGCTGACCCGGTGGAGGAATCTCCCATCAAGTGACCAAATCAATGAATGGAAAGAGAGGGTCATCAAGGCTAGCGAAAAGCTGGAGGATCTGGTCAACGAGAACATTCAACACGGGGAAGGTCCTTCTGGGACCAAATAGATAGGATTCTTTTCTTTTGCTTTAAATGTAATAAGGCCAATGGCCATTAGTGATATTTTACTTTATGCAATTTTAGTGTCGTTTTGGGATTCGTCTTATTTTTATCAATAAAATGAGGAATTTAGCATTATAAGTTCTCCAAATCAACTTGTCGCTAGGCCTACCCCGGGCACAACGAGGCACCCAATTTAGGACACAATTTATATTTTTATACTATGTATTTAAATACCGCAATATTTTTTCTCAGAATCCGTACTGACTTGCTACCCTTTTTGTTATTACTTTTATTTTTTATTCCCCTCCCTAAAAGGTTAGTTCGTGCATTCTGGCATCGTCAGCTTACTCCACAAGATCTAAGGGCCCTCCACCTCCTCCTCCTCCAAGTCCTATCAAAACCAAGAACAAAGAAAAGATGGAGAACGTGAACAACAACAGAAAGGACGACTCAGCTGAAAGGTAGAGGTTCTTCAGGGTGTTCAGGTATCCAAAGAAAGTGTTGCGCAGCTCGAACAAAAGTTACTGAAATTTCAAGAAGAACTACACCAAGTTCGGAACTTGGCAAGTCTGTCATTCTGCCTCACGACTCCAGACATCAACTTTCCCAATGCTCAACACCCCATACCTCCGCAGAACATCCCAAAGCCGCAGAAACAACCCGCTACTCATCAAAATTGCAACACATATCACAACAACACTCCACTCCTCATCCCTGAACCATCAAATGATCATCCCCACCACACTCCCATATATGTGGAAACCATGCCACAATACACTCAACCCATTACAAACACACCAGAGTCTGATGACAAAGACTCTCTCATCAAGAACCTGGCAGCTGAGCTCAAAAAGTTGACTAGCCGGGTCCAGGGCGTGGAAGGAAACAAAGGCATTGAAGGGTTGAATTATGAGGATCTTTGCATCCAGCCGGACGTTGAACTTCCCGAGGGGTACAAACCTCCCAAGTTCGAAATGTTTGACGGCTCAGGGGATCCTAGAGTCCATCTGAGGACATATTGTGATAAACTGGTCGGTGTAGGAAGAGACGAGAAGATTCGCATGAAACTCTTCATGAGAAGTTTGAAAGGCGATGCGCTATCTTGGTACATTAGCCAAGATCCCAAGAAATGGACGAGCTGGGTAGGAATGGCGTCCGATTTCATGGACAGGTTCAGGTTCAACACAGAAAATGCACCAGATATCTTCTACATCCAGAATCTGAAAAAGAAACCCACTGAGACATTCCGCGAGTATGCTACTCGATGGAGATCCGAGGCTGCTAAGGTCAGGCCGGCCTTAGAGGAAGAACAGATGAACCGATTTTTCGTCCGAGCTCAAGATCCGCAGTATTATGAGAGGTTAATGTTGATAGAGGGCCAGAAATTCTCCGATATCATCAAGCTAGGAGAAAGGATTGAGGAAGGCATTAAGAGCGGTATGGTCACTAATTTTGAAGCACTGCAGGCTACCAACAAAGCCCTACAATCTGGTGGCGCGTCCAAGAAAAAGGACGTGAGTGCCGTGATGGTTGCACAGCGAACCAAGTCCCCAATAAAATACCAAGCCTACCCGGTACCCCCTATCACATACCAACCTATCCCCAACTACCAAGCACCTCCGCCTTCTTACCAAATTCCATCACCCGCTTACCAATCATCTCCCTCTCCCACATATCAACCAACCTCACCAAGATATTCCCAACCTACACCCATCTACCAAGCCTATAATGCCCACTACCAATCACCTCCCGCCCGCCAAAATTTCCCCAGGCCATGCCCTAACTTTGACCGCAAACCTCCCAGGCAATATACCGCCATCGCCGAGCCAATCGACCAACTATATGAAAGACTCAAAGCAGCCGGTTACGTCACCCCAATCCCTGCAATAACTGCAGATAATCCTTCCCAGTGGGTCAATCCAAATAAAACCTGTGCATACCATTCCAGAATGAAAGGACATACCATCGATGAGTGCCGATCTCTGAAAGATAAAATCCATGCTCTAATTGACAACAAAATCATAGTGGCCAAGGAACCTGCTCCCAACGTTCGCGACAATCCCTTGCCTGATCATAAGGGTGGTGGTGTGCATATGATCGAAGTGGAAGATGATTGGGACCCCAAGGGGTCAATTGGATTAATTGCCGAGGGTGACGAGCCTAAGAAACTAGTCGTCACACTGAATCCAATTGTAGTTCAGATTCAGCCCTCTGGGAATGATGAAGTAAACATGTCTGTGCCTCTCGAGTTTGAAACACCGTCATCCGAAAGACCGCAGAGTCGATTGAGGTGGAGTTTGGGTCTCCAAAGGTACCATTTGAAGTTGCTGTGTTGCCACCCAAAACGAGAGTGCCCATTCCTGTAGCGATGTCAGTCGTAACACCGTTCCATACACAGGCCATACCTTGGGATTACACCGCCGAGGCAAGAAGGAAGGGAAAAACTAAGTCTGGAGAAGCAATCGCAGCACAGGGTATGACCAGGACCGACAGAATTTATACTCCGGAGCACTTAGTTGAGTCAAGTAAGCAAGCCTCTGGACGGCCTATCGAAACTCGGCCCGATGATCTCTGGCGGAAGATACAGGCAAAAGAATACTCAGTTGTTGATCAATTAAATAAAACACCAGCACAGATCTCCATTCTAGCTCTACTGCAAAGCTCCGAGACACACAAGAACGCCCTGATGAAGATACTGAGCGAGGCATACGTACCCAGCAATATAACTGGAGGAGAAATGGCAAACATGGTCGGGAAGGTATTGGAGAGTCATAAGATCACATTCCATGAGGATGAGTTGCCCCCTGAAGGTTTAGGACACAACAAAGCGCACATCACTGTGCAATGTGAAGACTATTTCATCACCAGAACTTTGATTGACGCAGGATCCAGCCTCAACATTTGTCCATTGGTGACCCTTAGAACATTGGGGAAGAGTCTGCATGAAATCAAGGATGGGGCTATCAACGTCAAAGCTTTTGATGGTTCCCAAAGGTCCACTATTGGGGAAATTAGTTTATGTTTGCAAATGGGGCCAACTTGGTTCGATGTTGATTTTCAAGTAATAGACATCCCAGCATCCTACAACTTACTACTAGGACGACCTTGGATCCACGCCGCTGGAGCTGTAGCATCAACCCTGCACCAAGCAGTGAAGTTCGAGTGGAATCACCAAGAAGTGATTATTCATGGTGACGGGAGTAACCCCATATACAGTCGCCAAACCATCCCAGCAATTAAAGGAAGAAGGAAGCTAGGAGGAGAAACTTACCACCACATTGAGCGAGTCAACGCCGTGGACAAAGATAAGTGGTGGGATAACAAGATAGAGAGTATACTAAACTGGAGCGGGTATGAACCTGGCAAAGGGCTCGACAAGAACCTTCAAGGAATCACCAAGCCTATCAAACTGAAGAAGCATGGCACCACTTTTGGGTTAGGGTACGGTTATACTTGGGAAGAATTCCAGAACTGGTCGCCACCATGGCGCGTCCCTTACTATCCGCTGGAGCACCCTATACCCCGCCTGGAAAAGACTTTCCAGCCGGCCGACATCATATATGGGTCGGAGGAAGATGAAGCATTAGCAGCGATGAAGAACCTGTTCTTGGAAGATGACAATATGGACTGTCACGTCATTCTCGAGGAGGAAGGGGAGGAAGGCCCTTCCATACATGCGGTGAGCCGAGGAGCGCGCCTCAACAATTGGTCCGTCAGAACCACCAAGGCCCGGAAAGCTTCGGGGTAGCAAGGCTGAACAAAGCACTATGCATTATCTTTTACTTTTTCACTAGTTGATTTCCTTTCCGTATTTTCGTTAAATTTTGAAAAGAGCTCCGATATTCAAAACAATTATGGAATTTAGCAAAGTATTTCAGTTTCTTATAAATCTTGCTCTTATTATTCACTCTATCATTTACTTTATTTACACAGCATTACTATTACTTATCTTGATGAACCGACGAGTGTGACATGCGACGAGATAACGCAACAAACGGATACAGACTCAGAAGAGGATGATATACCAGAAGAGGTTGTTAAAGAGGTTGAGAACTTTGAGAATAGGCCTAAGTCTAACTTGGACGAAACTGAGGTTGTCAACTTGGGGGATACAGAGAATGTCAAGGAAACGCGCATCAGTGTTCACTTGTCACCGTCAGAAAAGGAAGAGTACACGGAGTTCTTAAAAGAATATGAGGACATATTTGCCTGGTCATATGATGATATGACCGGTCTCAGTACATCCATTGTAGCTCACAAATTGCCAACAGATCCGACATGTCCGCCGGTAAAACAGAAACTCAGAAAGTTCAAGCCAGACATGAGTTTGAAAATTAAAGAAGAAGTTACCAAACAAGTCAAAGCCAAGGTCCTCAGGGTAGTGGAGTATCCGACATGGTTAGCCAACATTGTGCCAGTGCCGAAGAAGGACGGGAAGGTCAGAATCTGTGTCGACTACCGGGACCTCAACCGGGCCAGTCCGAAAGACGATTTCCCATTGCCGAACATACACATCCTGATCGATAACTGCGCCAAGCACGAGCTGCAGTCATTTGTCGATTGTTTTGCTGGATATCATCAGATATGGATGGACGGAGAAGTTTGGCCAAAGCCGATCAATTCAGATGCAGTGAAGCGATACTATGTGTAACCATTATGATTCCTTTATGATGTAATTTGAACTACGTCTGATCTGATTCCCGTTTAAGAGGGGATACGTAGGCAGCCTTATGGGTTCGGTCACAATTCAATAAAATTTTCCACATTTCCCCCCCCCCCTCCCCCATTGGAAACTGGGGCAGAATTTTGAGGAGGACCCTCAAAATTCCGAAGTTGATCTCCGCCAATCATCACGCTCAGCCGTCAGAAGCACCAGCCCAGTAAACTAGGCAGAATTTTGAGGAGGGCCCTCAAAATTCCGGAGCAAAAGAGGTTGCAATATCTTGAACCGTATCGCAGTCATCGATTCATCTAAAACCATTTTACCTTTATGTATTTACATCATGTTGTATTTTACTAAATCATGCATGGATACTGTCAAAATAGCTTTATTTAGCAACGCTACCCCAAATGAAAGCAAGAGCCGAGTAGGACAAGCGAAGTCCACGGGAAAACGAACTAACCTTCCCCCCTGACAAAACTCACAATCTTTCTTTGAATGCAGGCACCCCAAAAACATAGAATCATCGGATACGATTACAAACTCACACTTTTCAGGAATACAATTCTCAAGATCATAGCCCATTTACAAGTGCTATCCACGCACGACATTCCCAGCAGCTCCAATGACAATCAACTATCAACTATCATCTATCAGCTAAGAGATTTCGTTACTCTGCATTTTTCTCTGCATTGCATAAGGCTACCTTTCTGCCTTCCGAGACTAAGCTTTGTCTCCATCTGCATTTTT
>NW_017678969.1:14974-18959 GCF_001879085.1 Nicotiana attenuata
AAACACACCAGAGTCTGATGACAAAGACTCTCTCATCAAGAACCTGGCAGCTGAGCTCAAAAAGTTGACTAGCCGGGTCCAGGGCGTGGAAGGAAACAAAGGCATTGAAGGGTTGAATTATGAGGATCTTTGCATCTAGCCGGACATTGAACTTCCCGAGGGGTACAAACCTCCCAAGTTCGAAATGTTTGACGGCTCAGGGGATCCTAGAGTCCATCTGAGGACATATTGTGATAAACTGGTCGGTGTAGGAAAAGACGAAAAGATTCGCATGAAACTCTTCATGAGAAGTTTGAAAGGCGATGCGCTATCTTGGTACATTAGCCAAGATCCCAAGAAATGGACGAGCTGGGTAGGAATGGCATCCGATTTCATCGACAGGTTCAGGTTCAACACAGAAAATGCACCAGATATCTTCTACATCCAGAATCTGAAAAAGAAACCCACTGAGACATTCCGCGAGTATGCTACTCGATGAAGATTCGAGGCTGCTAAGGTCAGGCCGGCCTTGGAGGAAGAATAGATGAACCCATTTTTCAAGCGCAAGATCCGCAGTATTATGAGAGGTTAATGTTGATAGAGGGCCAGAAATTCTCCGATATCATCAAGCTAGGAGAAAGGATTAAAAAGGGCATTAAGAGCGGAATGGTCACTAATTTTGAAGCACTACAGGATACCAACAAAGCCCTACAATCTGGTGGCGCGTCCAAGAAAAAAGACGTGAGTGCCGTGATGGTTGCACAGCGAACCAAGTCCCCAATAAAATACCAAGCCTACCCGGTACCCCCTATCACATACCAACCTATCCCCAACTACCAAGCACATCCACCTTCTTACCAAATTACATCACCCGCTTACCAATCATCTCCCTCTCCCACATATCAACCCACCTCACCAAGATATTCCCAACCTGCACCCGTCTACCAAGCCTATAATGCCCACTACCAATCACCTCCCGCCCGCCAAAATTTCCCCAGGCCACGCCCTAACTTTGACCGCAAACCTCCCAGGCAATACACCGCCATCGCCGAGCCAATCGACCAACTAAATGAAAGACTCAAAGCAGCTGGTTACGTCACCCCAATCCCTGCCATAACTCCAGAAAATCCTTCCCAATGGGTCAACCCAAACAAAACCTGTGCATACCATTCCGGCATGAAAGGACATACCATCGATAAGTGCCGATCTCTGAAAGATAAAATCCACGCTCTAATTGACAACAAAATCATAGTGGCCAAGGAACCTGCTCCCAACGTTCGCAACAATCCCTTGCCTGATCATAAGGGTGTGGTGCGCATATGATCGAAGTGGAAGATGATTGGGACCCCAAGGGGTCGATTGGATTAATTGCCGAGGGTGACGAGCCTAAGAAACCAGCCGTCACACTGAATCCAATTGTAGTCCAGATCCAGCCCTCTAGGGATGCTGAAGTAAACATGTCTGTGCCTCTCAAGTTTGAAACACGTCATCCGAAAGGACCGCAGAGCCGATTGAGGTGGAGTTTGGGTCTCCAAAGGTACCATTTGAAGTTGCTGTGTTGCCACCCAAAATGAGAGTGCCCATTCCTGTGGCGATGTCGGCAGTAAACCATTCCAGACACAGGCCATTCCTTGGGAATAGACTGCCGAGGCAAGAAGGAAGGGAAAAACTAAGTCTGGAGAAGCAATCGCAGCACAGGGTATGACCAGGACCGGCAGAATTTATACTCCGGAGCACTTAGTTGAATCGAGTAAGCAGGCCTCTGGACGGCCTATCGAAACCGGGCCCGAAGATCTCTGGTGGAAGATACAGGCAAAAGAATACTCAGTTGTTGATCAATTAAATAAAATACCAGCACAGATCTCCATTCTAGCTCTACTGCAAAGCTCCGAGACACACAAGAACGCCCTGATGAAGATACTGAGCGAGGCATACGTACCCAGCAATATAACTGGAGGAGAAATGGCAAACATGGTCGGGCAGGTATTGGAGAGTCATAAGATCACTTTCCACGAGGATGAGTTTCCCCTTGAAGGTTTAGGACACAACAAAGCGTTGCATATCACTGTGCAATGTGAAGACTATTTCATCACCAAAACATTGATTGACGGAGGATCCGGCCTCAACATTTGTCCATTGGTGACCCTCAGAACATTGGGGAAGAGTCTGCATCAAATCAAGGATGGGGCTATCAACGTCAAAGCTTTTGATGGTTCCCAAAGGTCCACTATTGGGGAGATCAGTTTATGTCTACAAATGGGGCCAACTTGGTTCGATGTTGATTTTCAAGTAATAGACATCCCAGCATCCTACAACTTACTACTGGGACGACCTTGGATCCACGCCACTAGAGCCGTAGCAACAACCCTGCACCAGGCAGTGAAGTTCGAGTGGAATCACCAAGAAGTGATTATTCATGGTGACGGGAGTAACCCCATATACAGTCGCCAAACCATCCCAGCAATTGAAGGAAGAAGGAAGCTAGGAAGAGAAACTTACCACCACAATGAGCGAGTCAACGTCGTGGACAAAGATAAGTGGAGGGATAACAAGATAGAGAGTATGCTAAACTGGAGCTGGTATGAACCTGGCAAAGGGCTCGGCAAGAACCTTCAGGGAATCACCAAGCCTATCAAACTGAAGAAGCATGGCACCACTTTTGGGTTAGGGTACGATTATACTTGGGAAGAATTCCAGAACTGGTCGCCACCATGGCGCGGCCCTTACTATCCGCTGGAGCACCCTATACCCCGCTTGGAACAGACTTTCTAGCCGGCCGACATCATATATGGGTCAGAGGAAGATGAAGCATTAGCAGCAATGAAGAACCTGTTCTTGGAAGATGACAATATGGACTGTCACGTCATTCTCGAGGAGGAAGGGGAGGAAGGCCCTTCCATACAGACAGTGAACCGAGGAAAGCGCCTCAACAATTGGCCGTCAGAACCACCAAGGCACGGAGAGCTTCGGGGTAGCAAGGCTGAACAAAGCATTATGCATTATCTTTTATTTTTCGCTAGTTGATTTCCCTTCAGTATTATCTTTGAATTTTGAAAAGAGCTCCGATGTTCAAAACCATTCTTTTAGCATTTATTAAAGCATTTCAGTTTTTATAAATCTCGCTCTTATTATCTCTTTTTCTCTGCCATTTACTCTACATTACACAACATTATTATTACTTATCTTGATGAACCGATGTATGTGACATGCGACGAGGTAACGCAACAAACGAATATAGACTCAGAAGAGGATGAGATACCAGAAGAGATCGTTAAAGAGGTCGAGGACTTTGAGAATAGACCTAAGTCTAACCTGGACGAGACTGAGGTTATCAACCTGGGGCATACAGAGAATGTCAAGGAAACGCGCATCAGTGTTCACTTGTCACCGTCAGAAAAGGAAGAGTACACAGAGTTCTTAAAAGAATATGAGGACGTATTGCCTGGTCATATGATGATATGACCGGTCTCAGTACATCTATTGTAGCTCACAAATTACCAACAAGTCCGACATGTCCGCTGGTAAAACAGAAGCTCAGAAAGTTCAAGCCAGACATGAGTTTGAAAATCAAAGAAGAAGTTACTAAACAAGTCAAAGCCAAGGTCCTCAGAGTAGTGGAGTATCCGACATGTTTAGCCAACATTGTGCTAGGGCCAAAGAAGGACGGGAAGGTCAGAGTCTGTGTCGACTACCGGGACCTCAACCAGGCCAGTGCGAAAGACGACTTCCCCTTGCCGAACATACACATCCTGATCGACAACTGCACCAAGCACGAGTTACAGTCATTTGTCGATTGTTTTGCTGGATATCATCAGATATGGATGGACGAAGAAGACGCGGAAAATACAGCTTTCACTACGCCGTGGGGAATGTATTATTACAAGATGATGCCGTTTGGATTAAAGAATGCTGGGGCCACTTACATGAGGGCCATGACTACTATTTTCCATGACATGATACACAAATAGATCGAGGTGTACGTAGATGATGTCATCATGAAATCCAG
>NW_017678970.1:0-12797 GCF_001879085.1 Nicotiana attenuata
GGAGGAAGAGATGGAACTGGTCCATCAGGAGAGAGGTACAACTGAGGAGGTTTCCACTCCTAAACCTAAGAAATCCAAGACTTCTACCAAGAAGTCATCAGAATCTATCTCTGCTGAACCCTACCTGGCAAAAAGAACCAGGTCTGCAGTTAAAGGAAAACAAGTGAAAGTTCCCGAAGAAGAAGAAGCTTGGAGTGGAGAAGAAGAAGAAGAAGAGGAATCTGAGAAAGAGCAGGACAGGTTTATCCTTTTTGGAAAAAGAAAAATATTGAAAGGAAGAATTCTGAAAGACCTGGAGGAGCCAGGCATGAAAAGATTGATTGATGCACTGGAAGCACAGGGTTGGAAGGACATGGTTCTTCAAATGGTTGTCAGGCTTGCAAGAAAGGAACTGATAGAGTTTATGGCGAATGCCACAGTGGTGAATGGGGTTGTTACAAGCCTGGTGAGAGGAGTAGAGGTGCAGTTTGATGCACCTAAGTTGGGAAGAATTCTAGACATACCCTGTGAGGGATATGATGATTATACTAGGCAAAGGTGGCCTTGTCTAGATTCTCTCCCTTCTGCTCTCCAAATCACCCGGAATTTCTGTGATACCAAGTCTGCTAAAGAAGTCCTGAGGCTAGGTTTGTGCAAAAGAGTGAGAAGAAGCCTAAGCACAAGGTGCTATTTGAATTTGTGAACAAGTGTCTGCTGCCCAGATACGAGAGAAGGCACACTGCAAATTATATGGACCTGGTCCTTCTGGAGTGTCTTGTGACAGGAAAGCAGATTAACTGGCCTAGTTTCATTGTCAAGCTGCTGGATAAAGTGATAAATGGCTCCAAGGCCCATGCCACTCCTTATGGGTTTATACTGACAACTGTCTTGGCCAAGTTAGATGTGCCATTGAAGAAGTGGGAGATGGCCTCCAGCAAAGAGCACTTTGGGATCAAAACTCTGCAGGCTTGTGATTATCTGCTAAGTGTAACCCCAGTTGAACCTGGTTCATCCGTGAAGACTCCTGTGAACAGTAAAGTTAGGGCATTGGTTCTAGAATGTGGAACAAAAGATGCAGAAATTGTTAGGCTCCAGGCTCGCATTGCTGAACTGGAAAGTGAAAGAAATGGCCTCAAAGATGAGCTAGCAAAGGAAAAAGAAAAGAGTTAAGGTATGCTCCAAACAATGCTTAATCTTCTTCAATCCCAACCCTCTAGTTCCTCCAAGCCCTAGAACCAGTTTAGAAACTCCTTCAGTGACCCAGATTCGGGACTTTTCTCTGTTTTTTTTGCTTATGGTTGGATGTTTGTTTTTCTTTTTGTGGTCTGTTTTGTAGAAACATCTCCTAATCAATGACAATGTGCTTTGTTTTCTCTTATTCTATGAAACTTCTGATCTTAATAGTTAAATTTCTGTGAAGATGATTATTGATTAACTAAATCATGTTTTCACTTGCAGTTGCCCCAGTGGCCATGAGTAATAATTAACATCTGGGATTCTAATAAAATGCAACTTTTCGATTAAGGGGGAATTTGTTGGCCCAAGTTCAGATGAAGTTTTGAAGATTGACAAAATGAACTCAGTCATGAACCAGGTCCATCATGTGAGACACAGTGTTGATATGCTTGCACATGTGACATACGCGTGAAGAAGATAAGTCTCAAGGATCAGCAACAATATCTTCTGAATTGATCGAAAAGATTGCATACAGGATAAGGAGTTGAAGTCTCCTTATGAAAAGAGAATTATATCCGGATCAAGGATATGGATTAAGAGTTAGAGTTGTTCTTGGACTCGAATTGTCAAAGGATCCACAATTCGAGTTCTTATCAAACTCTGATTACTAACTCTATAAATATAACGATTGTTCTCTTTTACAGGCGATTGCACATAAGCAGAAGTTAAGCATATTTGAGAGCAAAAAGATCAAGTCTGATTTGCAAGCAAACATATGCGAGGTACAAGTGTGCACGTCTGAAGCTACATGAACTAAGATAGAAGAACCAGTTTCATCACTGTGTTTATTCTAAGTCTAGTTCAATTGTAGTAGGTTTTCATATTGTACCTTTCAGCTTTCATAGAAGCAATTGTATTAGGTATATTGAGTATTCAAGTTAGAGTTAACTTGAAAGTGTCGCAACAGTTGAGGCTGTGTGCTACACTGGGATTAGAGTTAATCCTTAGGTTTACAAAAAGTTTTGTAAATGCAGTTCTTGGCTCAGTGATTTTAGTGGAGTTTGGGAAAATCCTACTGAGTAGTAGGTCGTGGTTTTTTCACCTTTTGAGCCAGGTGTTTTCCACGTAAAAATCTCTGTGCACTTTACTTTCAGCATTTATTATTCCGCAAACTGCTGTAGTTAGAACACTTAGAAGAACCAGGTTCTTCTAACGCGAAAATTAGGTACCACACAAATCACCCCCCCTCTTGTGTGGTATTGACTTTTATAACATCAATTGGTATCAGAGCAGGTTATCCTTGAAGAGGTTAACACCTTAGGAAAAGATCAACATGAGTGCACCACCTGGGAACTGGGAAGGGCAATCTACTGCCAGGCCTCCTCTCTTCAATGGTCTCTACTACTCCTGGTGGAAAAACAGAATGAGGGACCATATAATGGGNGCAAAGGAAAAAGAAAAGAGTTAAGGTATGCTCCAAACAATGCTTAATCTTCTTCAATCCCACCCCTCTAGTTCCTCCAAGCCCTAGAACCAGTTTAGAAACTCCTTCAGTGACCTAGATTCGGGACTTTTCTCTGTTTTTTTGCTCATGGTTGAATGTTTGTTTTTCTTTTTGTGGTCTGTTTTGTAGAAACATCTCCTAATCAATGACAATGTGCTTTGTTTTCTCTTGTTCTATGAAACTTCTAATCTTAATAGTTAAATTTCTGTGAAGATGATTATTGATTAACTAAATCATGTTTTCACTTGCAGTTTCCCCAGTGGCCATGAGTAATAATTAACATCTGGGATTCTAATAAAATGCAACTTTTCGATGATGCCAAAAGGGGGAAGAGATATTGTGCTTTACTTTGTATTCTGAAAAATGTGATGTTTATAACCTGATTAAACCTAGTCCTTAATGATAAGTTAAATTAAAATGTGAAAATTAAGCTGAGTTCCACAAGGTCTTTGATCAATAAAAGCACAGAGTTTGTCATCATCAAAAAGGGGGAATTTGTTGGCCCAAGTTCAGATGAAGTTTTGAAGATTGACAAAATGAACTCAGTCATGAACCAGGTCCATCATGTGAGACACAGTGTTGATATGCTTGCACATGTGACATACGCGTGAAGAAGATAAGTCTCAAGGATCAGCAACAATATCTTCTGAATTGATCGAAAAGATTGCATACAGGATAAGGAGTTGAAGTCTCCTTATGAAAAGAGAATTATATCCGGATCAAGAATATGGATTAGGAGTTAGAGTTGTTCTTGGACTCGAATTGTCAAAGGATCCACAATTCGAGTTCTTATCAAACTCTGATTACTAACTCTATAAATATAACGATTGTTCTCTTTTACAGGTGATTGCACATAAGCAGAAGTTAAGCATATTTGAGAGCAAAAAGATCAAGTCTGATTTGCAAGCAAACATATGCGAGATACAAGTGTGCACGTCTGAAGCTACATGAACTAAGATAGAAGAACCAGTTTCATCATTGTGTTTATTCTAAGTCTAGTTCAATTGTAGTAGGTTTTCATATTGTACCTTTCAGCTTTCATAGAAGCAATTGTATTAGGTATATTGAGTATTCAAGTTAGAGTTAACTTGAAAGTATCGCAACACTTGAGGCTGTGTGCTACACTGGGATTAGAGTTAATCCTTAGGTTTACAAAGAGTTTTGTAAATGCAGTTTTGGCTCAGTGATTTTAGTGGAGTTTGGGAAAATCCTACTGAGTAGTAGGTCGTGGTTTTTTCACCTTTTGATCCAGGTGTTTTCCACGTAAAAATCTCTGTGCACTTTACTTTCAGCATTTATTATTCCGCAAACTGCTGTAGTTAGAACACTTAGAAGAACCAGGTTCTTCTAACGCGAAAATTAGGTACCACACAAATCAACCCCCCCCCCCCTCTTGTGTGGGATTGACGTTTATAACATCAACTGATTTTTAAAGGAAATAAAGAAATGAATTAATGTTTGAACTTGTTGGTATCAGGCCCGTATTTTGGTTCCGGAGCCTGGTACAAGTTTGTTATGATATTTAAGTCCTATTTGTAAATTTTGGTGAAAACCGGAATTGATTTGACGTGATTTGGACGTCCGGTTGAAAAAATTAAAAAATTTGAGTGTCCTTGAGAAAATCATGAGTTTTGAGGTTAATTTCGTATTGTTGATGTTATTTTGATGATTTGATCGCACGAGCAAGTCCGTCTGATGTTTTAAGACTTGCGTGCATGTTTGGTTTGGAGCCCCGAGGATTTGGGTGAATTTCAGATAGGTTTAGGCTATGTTGTGCTTGTTTTTGGATGCTTCATCGTCGTTTCTTCAAGCAAAAATAATACCATATTGAGAAAATGAGATCCAAATTTAGTTTTATTGAACCATTAGATCCGTATCGAAATTTCGGAGCCACAGGAAAAAGAATCATCGAATTTGGACATCGTATGAGGAAGTTATGCTCATTTTCGTGTCGGGAAAAATTGCTGGTTTCTGGTGTGTTCGCAAATGCGAACTTTTACATCGCATTTGCGATGCCCAGTTCGCAAATGCGAACTTTTTGTCGCAAATGCGACTTCTGCCAGCCCTGAGTTGTTTGCAATTTGCGAGGGTTCGCAATCGCAAACGCGACATCTGAGGCCTGTTGAGTGAGGTTTTTGACGAGATTTTCACCCAGTTTTTAATTTTCTCAAACCCTAAACCTCCATGGGTGATTTTCCAAAGACCTAATCTTCTCCAAATCATTGGGTAAGTGTATCTAATCAATTTCCAACTATATTTTGTGATTATATCTTAGATTTAACATCAAATTCATGAGAATCTAAAGGAAAATTTGGGGAAAATTGTGAAATCTTTCAAAAATGTAAAATGATGATTTGAATGACCAAATGGTATCAGAATTAGATAATTTTTTTATGGGTGAACTCGTAGCGGAATGGGTGTTCGGTTTTTGTAAATTTTGTCGGGTTCCGAGGTGCGGGCTCGGGGAGTTGACTTTTTGCAAATTGTATAAGAATCATAGTTTTGTCAATTGAAATTGTTTTCTCTTGCATTGTTTGATATATTCAAGTTGTTTTTGGCTAGATTGAGCCGAGCAATGATGAATTGGTAAAGGTAAAGCTAAATTGAGCATTGAATTGGCCGGATTGAGGTAAGTATCTTGCCTAACCTTGTGTGGGGGACTTCTCCCTTAGGATTTGAGTCTTCTATGCTATTTGTACTCCGTGCACGCGAGGTGACGAGTGTGTGATTGGACTTATTTGTGGGATATTTTCCTTTAAGGTTCTTAGGTCTTTATGTTCATTATGTGGGAAGTATTCCATTATGATTGAGTTTCCTAATTGCTTAATTTACCTCTATATGCTCCATGCGATGTTGTTAGCTTCCCTCTAACTTTTACTTGTTACTTGGCCTTATTTGCCTTAATTGAAGCGATTATTCTTCTTATCGTTTGTTATCTCTAAATTGTAAATTACTCTATGACCCTGTGTATATATGCTATGTGTCCAAATTGTTGTGGTTGCCGGTGTAGTTATCACATGCATGATATGCCTTGTTGTTTTGTTAAGATTATTGCGCTTCTTGGTTTTTCTGTGATTCTCTTGTTGTCGTGTATTCATACTCTTGCTGGTGGAATTTCTTGCGACTGGGTTGTTGGATTGTTTTTCAGTATTCTTCGTGTTGCTGTTGTGTGTTTATTTTGGGACTACGAGACGGCATCCCGGGAGATCCCCCTGCAATGTTTACTTTGGGACTACGGGACGGTATCCCGGGAGATCCCCCTGCATATTTACTTTGGGACTACGGATCGTTATTCCGGGAGATCCCCCTGCACTTTTATATTGGAACTACGGGACTGCACCCGGTAGATTCCCCAAGTACTGTGTATTTACATTTGGGACTACGGATCGGTATTCCGGAAGATCCCTGCGCACTATGAGTTGGACTACGGGACGACACCCGGGAGATCCACTGGATATTTATATTTGGGACTACAGGATGGTATCCTGGGAGATCCCCAGTTGTTATCTCTACATTGAGCTGTACTCCTTCTGTGATTATTTTGTCTCCGTTGTATTTGTTATTATCAAGTCAAGTGTTTTAACTGTTTAGATTCCCTTACTGCTGTGATCCTTTGTGTTGGAATCTATATATGTTTACAATACCTCTCCATATTTTATATATATATTTCAATACTTCAAATTTCAATAATTGTTACATTTTTTACTCAATTAGTTTCTCAATTAAATTTCCTTAAACCGTTTGAGGTTGTATTTTACTTAAAAAAGAATTTCTACTAAGTTAATTTATTAAATCCCACGTTAAAGGTAATAAATCATTCGACGTTGTATTTTAATTGAAAATGGTACTTCTTTATATTCAAATGATTTCAAATAATAACTTCTTCTTTTCTTGTTGAGTTCCTAGTTGGTTTAGAAACTGTTCTCTACTTTATGTTATGTAAATGAGACTCCTTAAACATCTTAATTGCATTGGTTATGGACCCTATGTACTGAGTAACATGAGAACGTCGTTGCGCAAAGTGATATAAATATGTGGGTACGAGGTGACGGGTGTGCTAAAGGTTTGGTAATTGAGGTTATGATATGAGACATCGAATTTGAGATGGCTGGAATTGTGCATCAGAAATGATATGATTTATTGAGTTGACATCGCCTTTATTATTTGAGTACATTTTACTTGTCTGTGTCCCAGCTATGTTGGTGTTAATTTACTTAGTTATCTTCGTTTTCATCCGTGTTTTCCTTTATTGTTTCTACTATTTGTGGTTTGAGTTTCTCCCTATTGCTGATATTACCTTGTTATCGTATCTCGATAGTTTATCGTTATATCCTGTTCAGTTTATTTGACCAGTAGGTGCCTTGACTGTTCCTCGTCACTACTCCACCGAGGTTAGTCTTGATACTTACTGGGAACCGTTGTGGTGTGCTCATACTACACTTCTGTACATTTTTGTGTACAGATCCAGGTATTTGGTCGATAGTAGCTGTGCGGATCGTCGCAGCGGAGATTCAAGGTAAACCTGCTACTTCATTCGCAGGCCTCGGAGTCACCTTCAGTTGTACTTATTTTCATTGGTTCCTTTTGTTTCGGAACAGTGACGTATTTATTTTGTATAACTACTCTTAGAAAAGCTTATGACTTGTACCACCGGTTTTGGGAATTGTAATTTTTTCAGAGTAATTTAATTTAAAGTTAGTAAATATCAATGTAATTTCAGTTAATATTAGGCTTACCTAGTTTAGAGACTAGGTGCCATCACGACTACTTCGGAGGGATTTTTGGGTCGTGACACCAACACTGCTTCCTTAGCAGCCAGAGGCATTGACCCCAGATTGAAGTCATCCACGAAGCCGGCTAAAATTTGTGACTTGATTGCAGTCCTGGGTTTGTACTCAATGTTGAGCTTGCTAACTTCTACTGCCAATTTAGCCAAATGACCTGACAATGCAGGTTTGTGAAGGATATTCCTTAATGGAAAGGTTGTCACAACGACTAGCGGGTGACATTGAAAGTAAGGCCTAAGCTTTCGAGAGCCAACTACGAGAGCTGAGTCCAGCTCTTCTAGGTGCGGATAACGGGTCTCCGCTCCTTATGTAATAAATAGAAAATTGCGTACCTTGTTCCTCTCGGACCAAAATGACACTTACCGCTACTTCTGAGACCGCTAGATAGATCAACAGCTGCTCGCCTTCCCCCGGTTTTGACAGTAACGAAGGGCTCGACAGGTACCTTTTCAGGTCTTTCAGTGCATGTTGCATTTCGGAGTCCATACGAAGTCGTTCTTCTTTTTGAGAATCGAAAAGAAGTGACAACAGTTTTTCGAGGACCTTGAAATGAATCTTCTGAGAGCCGCCACCTGCCAATCAGTCTATGTACTTCTTCACACTTGTCAATTGGTCCGGGATGGCCTCAATAGCTTTGGTTTTATCGGGATTCACCTCGATCCCTCTTTGCGAGACTATGAACCCCAAGAATTTACAGGAACCAATCCGAATGAAGTATCCAAAGCTATAAGGGCGAAGTAATTAAACATTCCTGCATTTCTTAATCCGAATAATTTAGGAGGATTCACTAATTAAACATTCCTGCATTTCCTCTTTGCTTATTTGTACTAGTCTACGCAATAAATACTAAGTAGCACAAAATCAATCTTTTCATGAAAACCAACCAAATTTTATACAGAGATTAAACAAGTTCCACAACAACTGATTCTTCTCATCATCTAAGGGCAGAGATATATACTTGCCGGCAAACATCTCTTATCTCTCCAAGGGCAATTTTTCACCATTCAAATCCTTGCAATACATATACAAAGTAAGTAAAGTCACGTTGTTTGCCTAACTTTTATCGTTATAGTAGGTAAACTCTAGATAAAGCTTGGCAATTTTGTTTTTATTTAGATAAAGTTCAGTTATTTTAATGAGACATAAGAACAGTCTTGTAGTTTTATTGAATAGTGAGTAAAGTTTTATGATTTAATGTTATAATGAGTAAAGTTCAACTATTTCAATATAACAAAAGATAGTTTTATGAATTTACTCTTATACTGGTAAAAGAAATAGGCACTGCTCCTTTCTGTTTCGTAACCCCATTTGGATTCAATTCCTGATATCACATAATAAGCTAATGACCAGTTGACCTACAGCCATATTAGAGTCGGTATGAGTCGTATTTGAGTTCAGTTAATCCAAGAGCATGAAGAATTTGGACTGTAAACACCAAAACTAGCGCAAAAAGGAGAGTGATTGAAATGAATATGGTATGTGAAACGATAAAAGTTGAGAGAAGGGGGAAGAAGGATAAATTATCCGTTTTTTCATTACCCGTTTTGACCCGTCTCATATCCGATCCGCCCCCGTTTGCCACGTCTAGGCAAGAGGAAGAGGATTGAAAGTGCAATAAAATGGCCAGAATTAGCTTTGAATATGAGCCTCGTTGATTTAAGGATATCTCTCCATAGGCTGCGATTTTCTGTAGAAGTAGACATTATGAAATGAAAAATCAAGGACATATTAGTTTGAGATATATTTCCCCTTTTGACTTATTGTGCATCTTGACCTATGCAAATTTGAACTGCACTAGTTTGGCCGTTCGGGACACATAATTAACTAAATTAAAAACTATTTAAGATGCCAATAATACATTGTTTAAAAAATTGGGCTAAGGTGTCGTGACAGTTGAGAAAATTTAGGTTTGAGTTCAACTAAAAGTATGAATTTTATCTCCATATATTGTGTTGATGTTTTTAGCCGGTGGTATGATATAAAAAAAAATCTCGATCATACCTCTTGGTTAAAGAAAGTGATAGCTGACTAATAAATAATACTTCTTCTCTCTCAATTTATGTGACATTTTTTCGAGATTCAAACTTCTCAAAATAACGAGAGGTTCGATTCGGAGAGAGAATGTCGAGTACTATAGCTCTTTCCTTTCATTCGTTGTTCCTTCTCCAAAACATTAAGAATGTATGAACTCATTACTCATATTCAACACCATAATACATATATAACATATGTTGGGTTTTTAAGCTATTAATGCTTAAAATGGGGTAAATGGGAAATGGAGGAAAATGAAAATTTTAAGTGAAATTTTAAGTTTCCCCCCTTGATGAAGGAACATTGTCCCATATTGGAAGAGGAAAAGGTTTTTGATGGGTATATAAGTAATTGCTCTTCTTCTAGCTTATAAAGAGTTGAAAAGAAGGCTAGCCTCGCGCCGTCGTCGTCGTCGCTCGGCTCGGCTTCGGCTTCGGATCGATTGATTAATTTTTGGACCAAATTTGTTTGTTAATAGTAAATATTAACAGAAATATTATTAAATTATTTTAATAACAGAATATTAATATTAAAATAAATATTAATATTAATTCCAATTCAGTTATCCAATTTTCAGTTTTCTGTTTTTGTAACAGAAAATTAACTACCCTTCAATTTTTCCTCTTTATTGTTGAGTAAATAGCTATTTATGTTATGGCATTTATGATGTGGCCGTTTTGCAAAAACAGCCATTCTAAAGAGTTGCACCTCTTCAGATTTCAGCCCAACTTTGGCTATAAATACAAGACTATTCTGCTCAGAATTTCCATACGAATTTTCTGAGTTCTTCTCCTTTCTTCTGCATATTTTAACTTCAAAGAAAGCAATAGTAAGTGTGATTTGCTACCAAACTTTGTATTCGCTGAAACACTGGGGTTTGAAGTACCACTACACCAGTGTATAATTCGTTCTATCCTGGGAGGAAATAATCCATAACCTTGGGTACTAGGAGGGGATTAAATTCCTTAAGGAAACACTGTGAATTCTGTGGGCTCAAATTGGTTTTTGTTATTTCGTTTACATTTCTGTTTATGTTATTTTATTTTCTCCAGAATTGTTTTACAAATACAGATTACTAACAAGCTTAAGGAATTTAATATATTTTCTGTATTTGTACTTACTATTTTTGGAGAGTAAAACCTTTGTGGTTTTGTACTCTATTGGAGATTAAAATCTACGTGATTTTAACGTTTGTGTCATTCTTTTACAGAAATGACTAATGATAATGTGAACTAAGCTCTTCCAATGGTGACTGCCAATGCCTCAACGAGCCGAACAACACTGGCAGCATTGGCACCGGCGGAGAAACCCGAAAAATTTTCCGTGATTGATTTCAAGTGCTGGCAGCAAAAGATGTTCTTCCATTTGACTACTCTAAGTCTCCAGAAGTTCATCTATGAAGATGTTCCTGTGCTGCCCGATGAAACTCCAGAAACTGAACGCTTTCCCGTGATTGAGGCGTCGAAGCATTCAGATTTTTTGTGCAAGAATTATATTCTAAGCAGGTGGAGGATGCTTTGTATAACGTCTACAGTGGCATGAAAACGTCAAAAGAATTGTGGACTACGCTTGAAAAGAAATACAAAACCGAAGATGTCGGGTTGAAGAAGTTCGTTGCTGCAAAGTTTTTGGACTACAAAATGGTAGATAGCAAGTCTGTTATTACCCAAGTCCAAGAATTGCAAGTGATTATTCACGATCTCCTTGCTGAAGGTATAAATCAAATTAATACTGATGTTGAAAGTAGTAATCTTAGTATTTTTACTAACAGAAATTTCATTGAAGGTCTTGTCATCAATGAAGCATTCCAAGTAGCAGCGATGATTGAGAAGTTGCCTCCTTTGTGGAAGGACTTCAAAAACTACTTGAAACACAAATGCAAGGAGATGTCCCTTGAATATCTCATTGTTCGGTTGAGAATCGAAGAGGACAACAAAGCTGCTGAAAAGAGAGGCCGTGGAAGCTCAACAATAATGGGAGCAAATATTGTTAAAGAGAACAAAAAGAGGAAGAAGGCTTCTGGACCGAAATACAACCCAAGCAAAAAGCGGTTCAGTGAAAATTGCTACAACTGCGAAAAGCCGGACACAAAACTACGGAGTGTCGTGCTCCGAAGAAAGACAAGAAAAAGGGTCAAGCAAACATGGTTGAAAAGCATGATGATGTTGATGACTTATGTGTCATGCTTTCCGAATGCAACTTGGTAGGCAATCCTAAAGAGTGGTGGATTGATTCTGGAGCCACTCGCCATGTTTGTGTTGTTAGAGAAGCTTTTGCTACTTATGCTCCTATTGGACCCGATGAGACGCTTTCTATGGGAAATGTTGCAAAGGCCAAGATTGAAGGATGTGGAAAGATATTTCTCAAAATGATTTCCGGCAAAGTGGTGACTTTAAACAACGTCTTTCATGTTCCCGAGATTAGGAAAAATTTAGTCTCTGTTGGACTTCTTGTTAAGAATGGTTTTAAATGTGTTTTTGTTTCCGATAAGGTTGTAATAAGTAAGAACTAAATGTTTGTAGGAAAATGTTACCTCACTGAGGGCCTTTTCAAGCTGAATGTAATGGTTGCTGAAAATAATAATAAAATTTCAGCTTCATCTTACTTACTTGAGTCAAATGAATTATGGCATATACCTTTGGTTCATGTTAATTATAAAACCTTGCGAAAAATGATTAATTTGGAAGTATTGCCTAAATTTGAATGCGACAAATCAAAATGTCAAATATGTGTGGAATCTAAGTATGTTAAACATCCTTATAAGTCAGTTGAAAGGAATTTAATCCTTTAGACTTAATTCATACAGATATTTGCGATATGAAGTCAATACCATCTCGCGGTGGAAAGAAGTATTTCATAACTTTTATTGACGATAGTACTCGATATTGCTATGTTTACATACTTAATAGTAAAGATGAAGCAATAGACGTATTCAAGCAATACAAAAATGAAGTTGAAGCGCAACTTAATAAGAAAATCAAAATGATAAGAAGTGATAGGGGTGGTGAATATGAATCTCTTTTTGAACAAATATGTTTAGAATATGGAATTATTCATCAAACAACGGCCTCTTACACGCCCAATCCAATGGGATTGCAGAAAGAAAGAATCGTTCATTAAAGGAGATGATGAACGCATTATTGATAAGTTCTGGTTTGCCACAGAACTTGTGGGGGGAAGCCGTTCTTACGGCTAGCCGAATACTAAATCGAGTACCCTATAGCAAAACACAATCCATTCCATATGAAAAATGGAAAGGAAGGAAACCCAACTTGAATTATTTAAAGTGTGGGGGTGTTTGGCAAAGTGCAAGTTCCTAA
>NW_017678970.1:17737-18952 GCF_001879085.1 Nicotiana attenuata
CGATTTGACATGAGATTTTATAAAGCACATATAGATGATTATGGTCTATTCATGATGTGAATGTGACAACATCTGATTTAAGAATACATATTCATTTTTGGAAGAATATGAACATGCTAGTGGTAATGAATATACCACACTCACCTCTAGAAGGAGGTTTGAGATGATATAAGAAAATAATATCATTATTATGGCATGAATGGTCATTGGTCACGTACCTATTGTACGCCAAAATATTTTGGCATTGTGATTATTAAAAGTCAACCGTAATGCAAGAAAACAGATCTTGCATATAATTTTGACCATAACCATAATGGTATAACTTTCTCTTTAAAAGAGATATTCACCATATGGGTGTTGATGAATATGTGGTACTACAAAATTAATTGAGAACTCTGCAAGAGCCAATTATACTATTTTGGAGAAACACAATTAATTACCAATAAGGTATTGTGTTGTAGTAAGTCTCAAAGAAACTTATTCAGTTTCCAAAGTATACGCGAAAGCGGTTGATTATATTGAGATTATAAATAAAGGAAAGATTTAATATCTTCTATTACTACATCTTGTAGCGGGGTAATATGTATGTGAAAAGCTACTCGCTTTATTCTCCAATTTGTACTACATAAACAAAAGAATACCACAATGAAGTGGATATTTATTGATATAAAAACCCTTATCATAATAAACTTGGAGTTTATTCATAATTGCACACATCATGGTGTAAACCTGAAGTTTATCAATATTGATAATTTATCCAGTTGGCATACTTGGTTTAGCCATGTTAATTCAAGTATGATGTGCAAAAATAAAAGAGAATTCACATGGGTAAATATTAAAGAACTAGAAAGTTCTTTACGAATTCTCTTACATTGCATGTTCTCATTAATTAATATACCAACTAAGATTGGGATTGAATCCCATAAATGCTGGAAATATCAAAAGTGAATATGGGCCCATTCACCTGCCATGTATACCACATAAGATGCATCTATGAAATGGTTACATGTGCGATTATTATTAACCCGCAACATGGTGTTTGCGAGGTAACTTGCTCAATAATTTAATTTAGAGCATATTCCAGATTTTCTATTCAAGAAGTTCATCTTGATAAGTTGGTCTACATCACAGCTGGTTTAGCAAAATGATTTATTGAGTGCCTCCACTTAATAGCTAAACAATTGCTTATGAGAACAAAGTTTTATATACCAGTTT
>NW_017678971.1:0-5736 GCF_001879085.1 Nicotiana attenuata
TAATTAAGCAACTGAAAACTAACTATGATTAAGTTGTAAACAATTAAGAGAAGGTTCTAAGGTTATGATTTCCCCTATTGATGGAATCCCTTCCGGTTATGCTTCACATAGAATCACCAAATCATCTCTATCAATCATGAGCGCTCCTCTTACCGTAAATCTCTCCCGAGTAATTACGATAATTTACTAGACGCTCTCTCCCGAATTACGCTAGCTGGCTTTGTTTATTACAGCTCACTTTAGATTGCACCCAAGGCTTCGTTATCCCTAATCTCGCCTTTAAACCCGCAGTTATAGATCCCTCTTATACTTTGGGAGTGGTGTTATTCAACAATTACCTAAATATGCACTCTCTACTGAGTTATGCATACTAAATAGGCACAGCTAATTGAGGATCCTGTCAATTAACTACAACAAACACGTAGTTGAACAAATAGAGATTAAACTGGCAAACTACATTAACATAATCAAGAAGTTCATCCTTCAATAGGTTCCATCAAAACCCTAGACAAAGAAATTAGCTACTCATGCTAGTGTTCATCACAACAATATTCAAATTCATCATAAATCGTAAAAACAAAAGGAAGAAAGGAAGAACTCGATGTTGAATTATCCTCCTTGCCTCTTGCCTCTCTTTTTCTTGCACTAAACTATGAAAACCTTGATAATGCCTCCTTGGGTGAGCTTGACCTTCTATAGGTTAAGTGAATTTACCCCCAGACTTCCAAGTTTACCCCTGAAAATTTACGTTCCGGAACTGGGCTAGCGCGGCCACGCTAGTGGGCGCGCTAATGGCTNCGCATTTTGATTTCCGCTGATTTCCATATAACATCCGGTAAATTGTTAAAGATAAAGGAAAAAGGTAAAATAACCAGTAACGTTGGCTTGCCTAGCTAGTTCAATATTAGGCGTCGTCATGGTCCCGACGGTGGAAAATTGGGTAGTGGCAAATATCTGTTTGGAAAAATGTATATGAACAGATTATAAATTCTAAAGCTTCCAAGAACAAGAGGCAGCTGTGATTGGATTGCAGGTACATCTTCAATGCTAGCTCCCGCCATGTACAGCAACATCAGCATTCAAAATCTGTACGCAAGGTGCAAAAGTGTAGTATGAGTACAACTAATACCATGTACTCAATAAGTAACAAACTTAACCTTTGGGATAAAAGTAGTGACGAGCTCAATAGGTACAGTCCAATATAGAAATAACAATACAGAAATGTAGGCATGCTTTCAAGTACAACAGATAAACTCAGCACAAGTAAAATCGATCAAATCTAAATGATATGGGAAATATGACATCTCTATACCTACATGCCAATGTACATGCTGTATGTGATGCACTATAATGGATGCCTCGTGTACTCACACACTAACAGTACTCAATCACTCAGTACTGTATATGTCAATCCAGTTCGGGGAACTCCATCCCAAATATAAATAAGGCAACTCCATATATAGCAACTGCGCTCGCTGTGGGCGGTACAGACTTCGGAGGGGCTCTTTCAGCCCAAGCGCTATATAAATCCAATATGGCCTACTGCGGCACGCAGCCCGATCCCATAATAATAATAATAATAAAGCCTATAAGACCTGCTGTGGTGTGCAGCCCTAAGCCACATAAATAATATATATAAAGCCAGTATGGCATGCTGCGGCGTACAGCTCGATCCCATAAATATCCTCACAAGTGGATAAACGTGACTGAACATGAAATTTACATTTTTAAATAGTTAATTCAACAGCAATATGACCCCTGTGGGTCCCAAAAATATCGGCACGTAGCCTAAGCATGATTTTTAATACGAGTCTTAGCTCAATTTATCTACCACGTGGAGGATATGTGGATAATGACATGACTATTTTATTATGCAACTCCACAGAATCAATAAAATCACAATTTCTGTAATGCACACCCACAAGCACGTCACCTAGCATGTGTGTCACCTCCAAACACATCATATAACACGTAATTCAAAAATTTATACCTTCAGAACCAAGTTTAGAAATGTTACTTACCTCGAACAAGACAAATTCAATGCTGAGCAAGCTAATCAATGCTCCGAAAATTCCATTCCGCGCATATCATCCTCCGAATGACTTCCTATCTCCTTAATTCTAAGCCAAACGATTTGAAACTAGTCAAACAACGTGCAAATTAATCAAAATATACTCCAATGCTTAAAATTTAACAATTTATGAAAATTCCCAACTCCACTCAAAAATTTGGTAGTAGGGCCACATCTCGGAACCCAATGCAACTCTCAAAATTTGATAATCCCAACCATACTTATTACACTTAAATATGTCTCCAAATCGATATTCAGAACTGAAAAATTCATTTTATGGAATTATAGAAAATTCCTCTGATTTCTCTTGAAACATTAGTAATCTTACGCTGAAAATAAATATTAATTCATAAAATATAATCACAAGTGAGTCAAGAATGCTTACCCCAAGTTGTGTGGTGAAATTCTTCTCCAAGGTCGCCAAAACCAAGATCCAAAATCCGAAAATGGGTGAAAATATCGAATCCCCGAACTTAAAGCTGTTGCCCAGCATTTTACCCTTCGCGATCACGGAAAATTCTTTGTGATCACGAATCACAAATTTTTTCTCAGCTCAAATTACCCTTTGCGATCGCGGAAAACAGATCGCGATCGCGAAGAACAAACTGCCCCAACTCTTCTAGACAACCTCTATTATAATGGTCATAACATTTTATACAAAACTCTAAATGATAAATGGTTTAAATTTATGAAAACTAGACACCAAGGGCTACAACTTTCATTTTTGGATCATCTCTAAATTCCTTATATATTGCGAGATATAAGTTTCCAAAGTCGACCCTGTGTCGTTGAAATTTCCTTCTACGCGATCGTGAAAAGGCTTTCGCGGTCGCGATTCACAAGGCTCCAAACTGCTGTTTGCCTTTCGCGAATGCGAACAGATGTTCGCGATCGCGATGCCCACCTCTGTATCCAAAAACCAACAATTAAAAATGGCTTAGAAATGGTCTGAAACCACCCCGAAACTCACCCGAGCACCTCGGGACCTCGTCCGAACATACTAACAAGTCTCAAAACCTATCGCAGACCTACTCGAGGCCTCAACTCACGCATAACAACATCAAAATGACGAATCGAACTCAAATTAAACTTAAATAAACTTTGACTCTTTAACTTCCAAAACTTGTGCCGAACCATATCAATTCTACTCGGAATGAACTCAGATTTTGCGTACAAGTCATAAATGACGTAACGAAGCTACTGAAATTTTCGGAACCAAAACCCGAACTAGATATCCCTAACTCCCAGTCAAACTTTCCAAACAATCTTCTATTTTCCAACTTTCGCCAAAATGCGCCAAATTGTCCTACAGACTTCCAAATCCAAATCTGGACCTACGCCTAAATCCGAAATCACCATATCTGGTCAACTCTTTTAATTTAAGCTTCTAAAACAAGATTTGTTCTTTCAATTCAATCCCGAGTCATCCAAAAACCAAATCTCTACCACACATGCAAGTCATAATACATATTACGAAGTTGCTCGAGACCTTAATCCACCAAAAGGGACGTTAATTCTCAAATGACAAGTCGGGTCGTTACATTCTCCCCCACTTAAACATATCGTCCTCGAACGTGCCAAGAGTTGTTCCTAAACCTTCAAATCACTATTCCACCTCACCACGCACATACCTGGGGGTGATCCCACGTCAACCTATTCCATATAGGCCTGACCACACAACATTACTGAAGATCACCTCTTCAACCTTAGAGTGTAATCCTTAGAACTCAATTTCCAACATCCAGAATTTTCTACAAGACCCAAATCTCACACATACACACTGTATAAGTTTGAGCAAGTTGTATTAAGCTTTAACCATAACCCCAGATATAATCACATAACATACTACACAAATCGCATACTCGTAGAACCATTCCGATCACAGTAACTACTCAAAACCAACCTAGTACCAGTATTAAATCCCATATCAAACAAAACCTCGTTCCAAAACCTTCATACACCGCCAGTAATGAAAGAAACATATAGGAACTCGCAACCACTTATCAAATCGATAGGTCATGGAGTTGTCCATCATTCAACAAGGACTCTAGCCAATTATCTAAGCCAACTTCTAAAATTATTCTTCCAAAAACACTGTAATCAAACCTGATATATCCATTCTAGGTCCAATGACCTTATATCACCAAACAGAACTATTGTAGCTATTCTGGTGTAATCCTGCCTTTTTTTCTTTTAAAACCGGCACAGGATAATATTTAAAACCAATTGGTCAAATTTCGTGAAAAGAATAACCGTAGGTGCATGCGCACAATTTCCTCAATGACCTGCTCAGATAATATCATAACATGTAGAGGACGGAAGAACAATTAAATCAGATTAATGATCATAGGAAATGAAATTTCCACACACTGCACGGACAACGCACGTGCTAACAATAGAAACCGCACGGACAACTCATGGTAATAGTCCCAGGCCTCCAGTCCAAACATATCATACGGGAGCATTTACATAGGTATATAGGTATATGATGAGTGAGATAAGATTCTCATGTTCATGGACTGGTATAAATGACATGCTAAAGTGTAGGCATGTACAAAATGTGTTATCGTAGCTCAAATCAGAAATCTTTCATCACCGAGGCATTTATCAAGTTCGTTCAGGGATTTTGACCCCTATGTAGCCTCAAACATGGCTCAAATAGCTCACGCAATGTTCCATATATGAGAAACATCATGGCTTAAAGCTTAACAGTCAATTCTAGGCTTATTATAGCCTAAACGCAATCCGAACATGGATAGATAGCCCTATAAAGAGTCCTCAATGACTTATACATAACACGTACTATTATCTAGTTAACTTGGCCACATCTTCACAGTCTGCGGCCCCGAAACAATTTGATTCTGAGAACTCCCAGTCCCCAAATTCATAGAACACATGAACCACCGTAACTGATCACAACTCCAGCACTCGAATGACTTATACATCCTTCATGCACCATCATCCCACTAGGAATACTCCCATAATTCTTCCGTGCCACACAACAATAATTTGAATATCATCGGTCTATCACCAGGTGAGTACCGCAATTCCAATAAACATCCGTAAGTCAAAACACAGTGCGCCTTCTGAAATGCGCACCCTTCTCAGAAATTACCGAGCAGTTATAATATTCATCTAAATATCTAAAACTGGCCATGCTGTCTAAGAACTTGATCACGCCCAACTATGCCTTATAAAAAGGACACGCGGACGTTGCAAATATAATCTGAGTATTTAGCCCAGAGTCGAACCCACAAGGAATTAACCTATCAATTACTTTCGTTAGACTTACTAAATTCCACGAAATCAACTTCCCAAACTTTTGAATAACACTTGATGGTATTTCTACTAACTACGAATGAAAGTAAATAAGCAGCTGAAAACTAACTATGATTAAGTTGTAAACAATTAAGAGAAGGTTCTAAGGTTATGATTTCCCCTATTGATGGAATCCCTTCCGGTTATGCTTCACATAGAATCACCAAATCATCTCTATCAATCATGAGCGCTCCTCTTACCGTAAACTCTCTCCCGAGTAATTACGATAATTTACTAGACGCTCTCTCCCGAATTACGCTAGCTGGCTTTGTTTATTACAGCTCACTTTAGATTGCACCCAAGGCTTCGTTATCCCATTCTGTTTTCAGTCGCCAGGACCAGCGCTA
>NW_017678971.1:12840-18951 GCF_001879085.1 Nicotiana attenuata
GAAGGGATTGATGGGCAGGCGTTCAGCATCGTACCCATGATTGTTGCAGACATATACCGAGCTTTGGAGAAGTGCCAGCAAGGAGCCAAACACTTTGAGGGTTGCAATCTATTACTCCAACTCTGGCTCATGGAACATCTCCAGAGAGGCAAATATCGATAAGAGATCCGGTGTAGGGACTGGGATGATCACATCGCTTTCCATCACCCAAAGCGAATGAATTACATCCCCGATATGTTTGCTCAGCTGGAGGATGCTAAAGGATGGGTCTAACTGTTTGATCATTTGACCGAGGAGCAAATTCAGTGGATGTTCGAAATGGTTTCCAACGGAGGAATTCATTGTCCGATCAAGAGACACACCTTTTCTGGTATTGATCGGTCTCAGGGAGACATACCCTTGCGTCCCGCTTTGGGTGATGAGGCAAGCTAGTAGGAAGCAGGTTATACCCAGGGTCGACAAGATGAGTCATTTCCGAGCTGACTTCCAAGGGGATGATAGTCCTTACAAGTGCCAAGCACAGCATATGTGGCACAATAAGATCATAATGGGAAGAGATACCATCGAGCCAGACAGGTATCATGCTGGTTGTGCTCCTTTCTACTCGAGTTGGTTGGAAGACAGCCCTGATGGTTTGGGCCAGCCAGGGTTTGCTCAAGGTCATGGGGTTATAGATGAAAGGGCCAAGGCACAGGTCAAATACAACCAATTACACAAGAGAATCCAGGAGTGCGAAAGCGAGCACCGCGAGATACAAGAATCTAGCCAGAAGTTAATTGAGGAATGGAAGGACATGGCTATCAGCGCCAACAAGCGACTGGGATACTTGGAGGCGGGCATAGTGGAGTTAGAAAGAAAGTTTCTCAAGAGGGTCGAAAACTGGCAAAATGCTGAGGGAACCGAAGGAGGGTATCTGGCCAGGGCCTACCTATTGCTGGGACTTCGCGTGTTGGGGAAGCTATTCGATGGAGCAAAGGATGCCAAATCTGGGGTAGGTCCTTCTGGGACCAAGTAGATAGGAGTTTTTCTTTTCGCTTTATAAAATGTAATAAGGCCAATGGCCATTAGTGATTTTATTTCTTGCTTATTTAGTGTCGTTTTGGGATTCGTCTATTTTTTGTCAATAAAATGAAGCATTTAGCATTCTAAGTTCTCCAAATCAACTTGTCGCTAGGCCTGCCTCGGGCACAAGGAGGCTCGCAAATTAGGACACGTCTTACATTCCTGCACTATGTGTTTAAATATCGTAATACTTTTTATGATCCTCACTGACTTGATTACCTTTTGTTTTATTTTTGTTATTCCCCTCCCCAAAAGATTAGTTCGTGCACTCAGGCATCATCATCTTACTTCACAAGATCCAGAGGGGCATACCTCAATAATTGGACAATCAGGACCACCAGAGCCCAACGAGCTTCGGGGTAGCAAGGCTAAAACAAGCATTATTCACTGTTTTATTTTCTCTTCGCATTTCTTCAATTTCCACAATAAGATCTTCAGTGTTCGAAAAAATTATTAAGTTTATCAAGGCATGTTTGATTTTTCTCAATGAATTAATATTTATTTCTATCATTTTCTCCTTACTTTACTTATACAGTACTACTATTACTTATCTTGATGAAGCAATGACTGTGACATGCAATGAGACAACGTAACAAACGGACATTGAGTCAGAGGAAGATGACATACCAGAGGAAATTGTCAAAGAATTAGAGAACTTTGAGAACACACCTAAGTCCAACCTGGACGAAACAAAAATT
Source organism: Nicotiana attenuata (assembly GCF_001879085.1). Taxonomy (NCBI): domain Eukaryota; kingdom Viridiplantae; phylum Streptophyta; class Magnoliopsida; order Solanales; family Solanaceae; genus Nicotiana; species Nicotiana attenuata. The sequence goes on from NW_017678971.1 coordinate 14,601, forward strand.
GTTAACCTAGGAGATACAGAAAATGTCAAGGAAACACGAATCAGTGCTCGCTTATTTCCATCAGAAAAGAAGGAATACACAGAATTTCTAAGGGAATATGAGGACATATTCGCCTGGTCATATGACGACATGACCGGTCTAAGTACGTCTATTATGGCTCACAAACTGCCGACTGATCTGACATGTCCGCCGGTAAAACAGAAGCTCAGAAAATTCAAGTTGGATATGAGTTTGAAAATCAAAGAAGAAGTCACTAAGCAAGTCAAAGCTAAGGTCCTTAGGGTAGTGGAATACCCGACATGGTTAGCCAATATCGTTCCAGTACCAAAGAAGGATGGGAAGGTCAGAGTCTGTGTCGACTACCGGGATCTCAACCGGGCCAGTCCAAAAGATGACTTCCCTTTGCCAAACATACACATCTTGATCGACAAATTGCATCAAGCATGAGTTGCAATAATTTGTAGATTGTTTCGCCGGTTACCATCAGATTTGGATGGATGAAGAAGATGCTAAGAAAACGGCTTTCATTACGCCGTGGGGAATGTATTGTTACAAGATAATGCCATTCGGCCAAAAGAATGCAGGGGCCACCTACATGAGGGCCATGACTACCATTTTCCATGACATGATACACAAGGAGATAGAGGTATATGTGGATGACGTTATAATCAAATCCAAGAAGGCCGCTGACCACATAAAAGATCTGAGGAAGTTTTTCAACAGATTACGGAGGTACAACCTGAAACTAAATCCCGCAAAGTGTGCATTTGGGGTTCCCGCTGGGAAGTTGCTTGGGTTTATTGTGAGTCGCCGAGGAGTAGAACTGGATCCATCAAAGGACAAAGCCATTCAAGAACTCCCACCGCCAAAGAACAAAAAGGACGTGATGAGTTTCTTGGGAAGACTTAACTATATCAGCCGGTTTATAGCATAGTCCACGATTATCTGTGAGCCAATCTTTAAGATGTTGAAGAAGGACGCCACTACCAAATGGACCGATGACTGTCAAAAGGCCTTCGACAGAATCAAGGAGTACTTGTCAACACCACCAGTCTTGGTCCCACCTGAGCCAGGTAGACCCCTATTACTCTACCTTGCGGTGTTGGACGGAGCTTTCGGTTGCGTTTTGGGGCAACATGATGTAATAGGAAGAAAGGAACAGGCCATCTATTATCTCAGCAAGAAGTTCACTCCATATGAGGCTCGGTATTCTCTTTTGGAGTGCACCTCTTGTGCTTTGACTTGGGTCGCACAGAAGCTAAGGCATTACTTCTGTGCCTATACTACATATCTCATATCAAGGATGGATCCTTTAAAGTACTTCTTTTAGAAGCCCATGCCCACTGGCAAGCTAGCCAAGTGGCAAATCCTGTTGAGTGAGTTCGACATTGTCTACGTAACTCAGAAAGCGGTCAAGGGACAGGCCCTGGAAGATCATCTCGCTGAGAATCCCGTGGATGGAGAATACGAACCTCTGAAAACGTATTTTCCTGATGAAGAAGTATCATTCGTAGGAGAACATATTGCAGAGTCCTATGATGGTTGGAGAATGTTTTTCGATGGAGCAGCAAACTTCAAAGAAGTTGGCATAGGAGCAGTCTTGGTATCAGAAACCGGCCAGCATTATCCAGTGCCCGCCAAGCTCCGGTTTCCCTGCACCAATAATATGGCCGAATACGAAGCTTGCATCTTAGGGCTCAAAATGGCCATTGACATGAACATCCAAGAACTGTTAGTGATCGAAGATTCAGACTTACTCATACATCAGGTACGAGAAGAATGGGCAACCAAGAACTCCAAGATACTCCCGTATCTGCATCAGGTACAGGAATTGAGAAAAAGGTTCACAAAGACAGAATTCCGACATGGTCCCAAGATCCAGAATGAATTCGCCGATGCATTGGCTACTCTGTCATCCATGATACAGCATCTTAATAAGAATTTCATTGATCCCATACCAGTGAAAATTCATAATCAACCAGCTTACCGTGCCCATGTTGAAGAGGAAGCAGACGGAAAACCTTGGTTCCATGATATCAAGGAATATTTGGCAAAAGGAGAATACCCGGAGCTTGCCAATCATACCCAGAAGCGCACACTTCGGAGGTTGTCTAACAATTTCTTTCACAACAGAGGAATCCTGTATAGGAAGACTCCGAATTTGGGATTATTAAGGTGTGTCGACGCAAAAGAAGCATCCAAGCTACTAGAGGAAATTCATGCCGGGACCTGCGGTCCACATATGAATGGTTTTGTTTTAGCAAAGAAGATACTCCGGGCTGGTTACTTTTGGATGACTATGGAGACAGATTGCATCCAGTACGTCCGGAAATGCCATCGCTGTCAGATTCATGCCGACATGATAAAAGTGCCTCCAAATGAACTTAATGCAACAAGCTCACCTTGGCCGTTCGCCGCATGGGGAATGGATGTTATTGGTCCAATTGAACCCACTGCTTCAAACGGACACAGGTTTATCCTAGTAGCCATCGATTATTTCACCAAGTGGGTTGAAGCAGCATCTTACAGACCAGTAACTAAGAAAGTCGTGGCAGACTTCGTCCGCGACCGTATTATTTGTCGATTCGGTATCGCAAAGTCGATCATCACTGATAATGGCTCCAATCTCAACAGTGAACTAATGATGAACGCATTTTGCCATGGTCAACTCTATCAGAACAGAATGTCCAGAGCCTTCAATAAAAGGGTCAAGCCAACACAGTTCACACCGGGACAGCTGGTGTTAAAGAAAAATTTTTCGCATCAAATGAAGCCAAAGGGAAGTTCTCTCCTAATTGGCAAGGTCCGTACATGGTTCACCGGGTTCTGACAGGAGGAGCCCTCATACTTGCAGAAATGGATGGAGAAGTTTGGTCAAAGCCGATTAATTCAGATGTAGTCAAGCGCTACTATGTATGATCTTTATGTTTTCCCTGCACGATGTAATTGAACTACGCCTGACCGGATTCTCGTTTAAGAGGGGATACGTAGGCAGCCCTATGAGTTCGGTCACAATTCAATAAAATTTTCATTTCCCCCCACAATTGGTAACTGGGGCAGAATTTTGAGGAGGAACCTCAAAATTTCGAAGCAATTTCAGCCGATCGTCGCAAGCAGCAGTGAGAATCACCAACCCATCAAACTGGGGAAGAATTTTGAGGAGGACCCTCAAAATTCCGTAGCAAGAAAGGTCACAATGTCCCAAACCACATCACAATCGTCGGTTCATCTAAAAACTATTTTAATTATACATTTATGTTATACTTTTACAAAATTATGCATGTTTATTATCGAAACTGCTTTGTTTAGCAACGCTACCCCAATGATACAAACAGTATCGCCAGGTCAAAGCCGAACGTCAAGCAAAACCAGCGGGGGATACGAACTAACACTCCCCTTTTACAAAACTCAAGATTTTTCTTTGGATGCAGGCACTAGGATTATGAGATCATTAAGCATACTATACACTCACAGGGCAAGTCTTGTCCAAGAACACGATTCTTCGAACCATTGCACTTACCAATATTTGCTATCAGCACGCACCCGCAATGTTCCGTATGTTGCAACGCTCCCAGTAATTGCCACGCCGCAATCTGCTATCAGCTAAGGAAACTCTACTGTCATTTGCTATATTATTTCTTGTATAAGGACTACCATTCTGCCTTCCGAGACTAAACGTTGTCTCTATCTGCATTTCTGCATTGCATATGGCTACCATTCTGCCTTCCGAGACTAAATGTTGTCTCTATCTGCATTTCCGCATAGCATAAGGCTACCATTCTGCCTTCCGAGACTAAACGTTGTCTCTATCTATAACGACCCGGCCGGTCGTTTTTGGAATTTACGCCCCGATCCCTCATTAACTGCTTCCCCTAAGTTCATTTCTGCTATTTTGGTTTGCCGGGACGTCCGGTGTTAGGATTCGGAGTGTTTTGGGACACTTAGTCCCTAAATGAGAGCTTAAGTGTGGAAAAGTGGTCCGTAGTCGGAACAGTGTGAAGACGACCTCGGAATGGAAAACCGACGGTCCCGTTAGCTCCGTTAGGTGATTTCGGGGTTGGGAGCGTGTTCGGAATGTATTTTGGAAGTCCGTAGCTCATTTAGGCTTGAAATGCCGAAGTTTGTATTTTTGAAGTTTCCGGTCCGATAGTGAGTTTTTGATCCGAGGGTCGGAATGGAATTCCGAAAGTTGCAATAGCTCCGTCATGTCATTTGGGATGGGTGTGCAAAATTTCAGGTCATTCGGACGTGTTCTGGTTAGGTTTTTGATCGAAAGCGTATTTGGAAGAAATTTGATGTCCTTAGGCTTGAATCATTGATTTAAATCGGGTTTCGGTGTCGTTTTAGGTGG
>NW_017678972.1:0-880 GCF_001879085.1 Nicotiana attenuata
TTCAAATTTCCCCTAAAAAATGATTAATTTATAATGTCCTGCATCACTCCTCAAGTTATACCATCCTACGTTAATGGCTCTAAGTCGGAAATCCTTTCACACCAACAAGAGGTATTAGACAAGGAGACCCAATGTCCCCCTATATTTTTATTCTCTTCATGGATATGCTCTCATTAATGATCAACCACAATGTTGACATTAGAAAATGGGACACTATAAACATTTCACCAACGAGCCCTCCAATATCCCATTTATATTTGCAGATGACTTAACCCTAATGAGCAAAGCCAATATGAAGACAGCCCAATCTATCCTTAGCTGCCTTGATGACTTCTGTCACTTATCAGGACAGATGATTAATAAATCGAAGTCTAAATTGATAATATCACAACACTGTCCAACTTCAACAAAAAATAACCTCTCATCCATGTTGAAAATAAAGCTTAGTGAAACTTTTGGTACATACTTAGGCTTTCCCATCCTAAATTGTAGACCCAAACCAAAAGATTACCAATTTGTGATCGATAAAATGAGAAGCAAATTAGGTAGCTAGAAAGCAAAATGGCTTAATACAGCGGGTAGGTGTACACTAGCCTCCTCTACACTCAATACCATCCCTAAACCCCTAAACCCCTAAACCCTAAACCCTAAAACCCTAAAACCCTAAAACCCTAAACCCTAAACCCTAAAACCCTAAAACCCTAAACCCTAAAACCCTAAAACCCTAAAACCCTAAAACCCTAAAACCCTAAACCCTAAAACCCTAAAACCCTAAAACCCTAAAACCCTAAAACCCTAAACCCTAAACCCTAAACCCTAAACCCTAAACCCTAAACCCTAAACCCTAAACCCTAAACCCTAAACCCTAAACCCTAAACCC
>NW_017678972.1:5873-6137 GCF_001879085.1 Nicotiana attenuata
TAAACCCTAAACCCTAAACCCTAAACCCTAAACCCTAAACCCTAAACCCTAAACCCTAAACCCTAAACCCTAAACCCTAAACCCTAAACCCTAAAACCCTAAAACCCTAAAACCTAAACCCTAAACCCCTAAAACCCTAAACCCTAAAACCCTAAAACCCTAAAACCCTAAAACCCTAAACCCTAAACCCTAAACCCTAAACCCTAAACCCTAAACCCTAAACCCTAGATTTCTATAAAATACAATGTTAAATAATCAATTGAA
>NW_017678972.1:8497-11367 GCF_001879085.1 Nicotiana attenuata
CTAAACCCTAAACCCTAAACCCTAAACCCTAAACCCTAAACCCTAAACCCTAAACCCTAAACCCTAAACCCTAAACCCTAAACCCTAAACCCTAAACCCTAAACCCTAACCCTAAACCCTAAACCCTAAACCCTAAACCCTAAACCCTAAACCCTAAACCCTAAACCCTAAACCCTAAACCCTAAACCCTAAACCCTAAACCCTAAACCCTAAACCCATTTCAATAACCCCTCAGCACTCCCTAACCACATAAGAGGACAGATTTATCTAGACTCCATGGGCATCCCTGCATTCAGACATAGAAAAACCAACAGACTCAGATGTCCAACTGTCCATACCACCCCTCCACCCCCATCCTTTACCAACTCCCATGGTTATGGCTGAAATCCCCATTCATGGAGCTCCACATCCCATCAGTCCACACTCAAATCACAACCACATGACAATGGAAAAGATCAGCAGAAACATCCCCAGAAAAACCAAAACCAAAGGCAAAAATACCCCATTTTCTACTAACCTTCCTTTCTTTTTTGCAGGCTATGTTCATTTATCCATGCTTTACCAATTGATGTGTCCTAGGAGAATGATAGAAATTCTTATGCTACCATCCTTCATGAGAACACACAAGTTGCTATACATGGACTACTTTGACAAAAACCTATGCATATTCAAATTGACACCTCAAGAAAATAGCAGTCACAAAAAACTGGGCAGAAATGCCAACATTTTTACTGACTTTGTGCTCCTTTTTGCAGACTACTCACCTTCTCCCACCCACTCTTCAACCTCCTCCACAAATAAGGCATCAGCTATAGCTGCACCTAACCAATCAACTAAATTTCTCCCCTCTTTCCTCAGAAACATTAACACACACAAGTCACAGAAATTGCATAAATCAGCAGTTATTGCTGGAAAAACAGACTCTGCAGGAATACCCCTTTCAGTTCCTACAACATTTTCCAAAACACAACCCTTCCATGAACCCTACTTCCAACCAAAAGAACCACACCATTTTACACACACCCCTGAACTCCAAAAACTGTCAGCTACAGAAACTTCTGAATCTGCAGGAATTCCTCTGTCAATCATTGTTTCTAATTCCACTCTCCACCACCCACATAAACCCCATCTACAATCCAAAGATCTATACCATTATTGCTACAGGCTTTCCCATTCCTGCAACCACCATGAACATTGCAGGATCTCCTGTACCTGCAGTTTTGGTTCTTTTCCTCACAATGAAACCATGAGCTCCTATACAACTGAGTGCAGTCAACACAAGAATCTGCACTCAGTCTTTGTGTATAGGTTAGGGATCATAATTGCTCCCCTTCCCCCAGACTCTTCTCCAGAACACACAAGAACCTGGAGATTGAGCCCCCTTTTTCTAACCTGTTTGTTTCTTCTTGCAGGAACATGGAGCTCACTTGATCAAATGATACAGTCTCAGGCAGTGGTATTAGCATTTCAAATGCTCATTCTGCTGAAACTATATCATTTGAGCCAAGTCTCTCCATCCATTTTCTTACACACACATGAGCCAATACAGATGCTTCAGTCACAGAGAAAATGCTGCCTCACAGTACAGCAATTGCATCAGCAACAAGGCTACAACACAACTTTTGAACCAGAAATCCTTGGAAGGCCAGACCTAAGTTACCTGCAGTGTAGGTCTGGTGTCTTTTCTGTCAATTCCATAAGTCAACAGCAATCCAGTTCAAGGAGATGGATTGGTCACTTGGTATGCCTTCAGATAGTGGTATTAACATCACAGATGTTCATTCTACTGAAGGTACACCAAGTACACCAAAAATTCTCTCTCTCCCTCAGCAGCCAGGTTACTAAACACAAGTGGACAACCCTCTACTGCCAGCACCACTGCCAATTCCAACTGCCAAAGCACAGCTGCCAAGAACTATGCCAGATGCAGATGCAGTTGCAGAATAAGAAGCAGATCTTACTACAGCAGTTCAGTACCAGTGGGACAAATGCAGCTTCAAGAATAGCTGGTTGCTCACTCTTTTCTGTCAGGAGCTGCACACACAAACATTCCAAAGCAGCCTTGCTAACAAGCCTCCCCCTTTTTGCTTTTCTTAACAATTTCAAAGCAGCAAGGAAGATTGCTTCTTCATCAGTTGTTGACTTAAAACTTAAGATAGGACTTTCGTGTTCCTTTCACAGCTGTATTTTTTGTTATAAAGGGAGATATACCTCCTAGCCACCTTTGCCAGTAATGCTAGGCCTTGGTATGCAATGTATAGTAGACCTAGGATCCCCCCTAGTGCATCTATGTACATTAGTTCTAGGCTCATTTCCTTTGTATTCTGTACCTCCAATTGTCTATCACTTATGGATAGACAATTGGTACACCAATATAGGTCTCACTTGTCATAGATCTCAGGTGTCATTTGGTTGTCGTGCGTGGCAAACCAAAAGCACCATCTCTTTTCTAGCGGAGGTAAGGTCCATGCCCCCCTCCAGCTTTTGTTGTAACATCTTTTATATATATATATGAAAATCAACCCTAGGCACTAGAGAGGATAGAACTATGGGATTCTCTTTATGCAATGGCTACTGATATGACTTCTCCTTGGCTTGTGGGAGGGGATTTCAATGTTATATGGGATGAGGAGGAAAAGTTTGGTGGGCTCCCTGTTCATTTAAATGAGATTGATGATTTTAGGCATTGCATTAACACTTGCAACCTCACAGATCTGGGTTTCAAGGGGAGTATTTACACATGGTGGAATGGAAGATCAGAAGAGGATTGTATTTTTGAAAGACTTGATAGATGCTTGGGTAATTTAGAGCTGCAGCAAACTTTTCCAGGACTTGAGATTACACATTTATCAAAAAATTGGATCAGATCA
>NW_017678972.1:12462-12751 GCF_001879085.1 Nicotiana attenuata
TTCAATTCATATCCTAAAGGTTCAACTCATATCCACAAAAGTTCAATTCATATCCTAAAACTTCAATTTATAAACTAAAATTCCAATACATAAACTAAACCCTATATTCTAACTAAACTATCAAGACAATACAAAGTATAATTTAAATCTAACTAAACTAGACTCAACACTAAACCCTAAACCCTAAACCCTAAACCCTAAACCCTAAACCCTAAACCCTAAACCCTAAACCCTAAACCCTAAACCCTAAACCCTAAACCATCCTTCAAAGAAATGCTAATAACATCTA
>NW_017678972.1:17052-18938 GCF_001879085.1 Nicotiana attenuata
AATACTGAATTTAGACTCCTTTATGCCATCAGATTCATATTTTCAATTCCTTCTGACCTCCTGGCTTTAATTAAGTTAAATAGATACGAGACTCGTATCATTTGAATAGCATCTCGTGCCTATTTAACTTTCTTCTCCTCGTATCTGATATCGCCCGTGCCTCTTAACTGATCATCATGTTTTGACCATTTGACCAGTCCACGTGTCATGCCACGTCATCTTCAATATAAATTCTGTTTTTTCCCCTATACAGATAGTCCCCCCACCTTTTCATTTATTTATCAATTAAATATTTGGGAAGTGGATCTTCATTAAAAAGGGAATTTTTTCCATAATCAATGCTATGACAGTGTCGACGCTTCAATTGTCTCTTCTATTTAATGCACCATATACGTGTCACCTTCTCATTAGTTCTGCGATTTTGCAGCCTTTTTCTAAGGCTTCTTTAACTCCACTATTCACGAAGTGATAGTTGCCTTTATTATAGGCTTTCCATCATTACACTTCTTAATTATCAACGGTTGAGTTTATATATAAACTTGCCCCCTTTTTCCTTTGTCTTTTTCTTCACAAGCTTTTTACCAAATTTCTTGCTATTTACTCTTGTTCACTTCTTCTTCAGTTCATACCTTCTGTTCATATCTTCTCACTATGTCGTCTTCAAATCCTAACCCTAAAAGAGTCCCAATTCTTGATAGTTTCCCCAATGCTCCTGCTAGACATAGAAGAGGTAGAGGAGGTGTGCTTCGTGGTACAGGGTCGGTTCTTGGTGGTACCTCTGGTTCCATCACTCCTTCTTCTAGTTCTGGCAATATCTCTAGAGGCTCTCTTTCTAACAGATCCACTTCTAAGGGCAAAGAATCTTCTGAGTCTAACCAAGAGCCTCTAGTTGAAGAAATTGTGCCAACAGATTTATCTTTCGAACATGACAAAGAATCCCTTCGTGACCAAGTGATTAAATTAGAGAGAGCTGATAAATATCCCTCTTTAATTACTGAACCTTTGATTCAAATTGTTCGAAGAGACTCTCGTTGGAGAGATGACACCCACATAGTTATTCCTACCCCCCACCAAAGAATATCTTCTTATAGGGTTGGCTTTTCTTTCGTTTACACTTATCCCTTTACTTTGGGATTTATTCCTGCTATTGATCCAGTCATACTTGATTTCTGTCGTTTTTTCAAAATTTGTTTGGCTCAAGTTGGTCCTCTTGTATGGAGAGCAGTAGCTTGTTTGAGGTATATGTCAATCAAAGCTGATGTCGACTTTACTTTCCCTCATCTAATTCATCTTTATCACCCCAAGCTATTCCGCAATGGTGTTTTTACCTTAACTGCAAGAAGTAAGAGGGTTTTGGTTAACCCTGAAGATAATAACGACCGTGGCTGGTACACCCGGTTTGTTGCTGTTCCCACAATTGATTTGGTGGGTGAATCAAATATTCCTTTTCCTGAGAAATGGAACTTTGCACGTAAGTATTTTCTTCCTTGCCGTATCTGCTTTCGTTATTTCAACTTCTCTTCTAATTTTATTATTGTTCCTTTGCTTTTTTTGTAGCAACCATGGGAGATGTGGAACCCGTTCCTAATTTCCGTGGTTGGGTAGATGCTGTCTTGAAAGCCGTGCCTATGGAGGCACGAATTTGGAAATCTATTTCCAACAAACAGGGTTGGAAAGTGAAAACTCACGGTATACATCCCTTTTTGCTTCTCGTGTGTTAAATTCTTTTCCCCTCTTTTAACTTTTTATCCTTCTTATTGTCACGATTTGCTATTCGAGGGATGTCGGCTGAAGTAGCTATCACCCTTCGAGCTTCTTCCAGTACTCCTCTTGCTTTGCAAAGAAAAAAGCCACGCTGTCAAAGAGAAAAAGTGGTTGAAGAGGAT
>NW_017678973.1:0-13757 GCF_001879085.1 Nicotiana attenuata
ACGAGAAAAAAGTTGTTCATCAGAGTCACGAGCTGCCATAGGAGTATCATCGTCAGAACTCACTAAGGTGGCTTCAACAGACTCGATCACAGGAACAGAACGGGGAGGAGTAACTTCATCATCTGAAATAACGCACCTTCTAACTCGCGGTCTTTTAACCAAGGAACTCTCATCCTGTTCCTTTTCCTCTTCAGAATCTTGGGGTTTGTCAGCTTTCCTTTTCGATGAAGAACTCAGGATTATCTCCTGAGCTCTTGCCAAAGAAAGTCTGGAAGCTGCGATCGAATCGGCACTTACATCACGAATAGAAAACCCTGATAAAAAGAAGGGTCAAATACATTCTAAGGGAAGAATGAACGAAAATGAAAAAAAGAGGTAAAGTATTTACCATGAGTTTTAATCTTCCAACCAATCCTGTTTGAAAGGTTTTTCCAAGATCTACCTTCCATCGGAGCAACAGTCAACAATTTTTCTACCCAACCACGAAAATTGGGAATCTCTTCAACAGTTCCCATGGTTGCTGCAAAAAGAGAAAGTTAAACAGCCACGGGAAAAACAAACCCCTTCTAAACGAAAAAGGGGGAAAAAGAAAAGAGGACGTTGTAAAAGTAAACTTACGTGCAAAATTACACTTTTCAGGGAATGGTATATTTTCTTCACCTACTAACCCTACAGTAGGAGAAACAACAAATCTGGCATACCAGCCACGATCCTTGTCGTCCTCAGGGCTGACTAAAACCCTCTTACTCCTCGCCACCAAAGTAAAGATCCCATGTCGGAACAACTTAGGGGAGTAGAGGTGGATCAGATGAAAAAAGGTAAAAGGAAAATTAGCCAAGTTAGCTAAGTACCTTATACAAGCAACAACCCTCCGTACAATGGGGCCAATTTGTCCTAGACAAACATTGAAAAAACGACAGAACTCGATGATAACAGGATCAATGGGAGGTCTAAAATTCAGTGTAAAAGGATATGTATACATGAAAGAAAATCCAGTCATGTAGGATGTGATCCTTTGATTTGCATTAGGAATTATGATGGGGCAGTTAGACCTCCAATGGAAATCCCTACGGACAACAGATATTAAACCTTCGGTAATTTGAGAAGGGTAAACATCACCACGATCAAGAGAGGACATAGAGGAAACCTGAGTCCTAATCAATTCCCTATCAGAGTAAAAAGAAAGTTCAGAGGGGACAATTTCGTCTACTAAGGGTTCACGAACTGGTTCATTAGAATCTCTACTTCTAGAAGAAGCTCTATCTGGAAGAGAACCCCTAGTTCTAGAAGAAGGAGGAGTGGAACTAGGTAAAGAAGAAGGCGAACCTCGAATGGACGTTGATCCTAAGCTACGTAACCTACCTCCTCTCCTGCTCCTAGTTGGAGCAAGAGGAAGTTCATCTACAATAAGAACTTTACGTGGATCAGGGTTCGAAGAAGACATGGCTGAACAAGGAAGAAAACAAGAATGAATATTCAAAGATAGGAAACTTTTATGAGAAAGACAAGACAAAGGTTATATTTATACTCAGAAGCAACCGTCAACAAAGAAGGTAATGATGAGAACGTCATAATGAAAACTGTCACTTCGTGATTGATGCAGCCGTAAAAAATCCCTAGAAGACGCTGAAGGGTTGCAGACCCAATCAAAAGATGCCACGTGTCACGAGCATTAAATGAAAGTGACATACAAAGCGTCAGTTCTGAAGAAAGTATAATGGCTGCAAAAATTCCCGCTTTAATGAGATCCACTTCCCAAATATTCAATTGTTGAATAAATGGCAAGTGGGGGGACTATCTGTATTGGAAAAAATCAAGTTAACATATTAAATTATGTGATGATATATCAAGACACGTGGATCAATAAAAGAGTGACAGCTAGCAAAGGAGAGCTGAAGAGACACGAGCTTTAACAGGCACAACCAGATATTCAAGAAGACAGGGAGGAACGATTACTCGGATCTCCTGGTAATTTGAAGAAGCATCAGAGGAATGAACCTAGATAGCAAAAAGTATAGATACGTATTATCCGTAATTAATGAGTATCAATAATGGAAAACGTTATAGAATTTTCACGAAACAGTTACAATTACCAATTATAACGTTATATTAAATGTCATTAAATGCTCATAATGGCTCTATTATGAGAGGGAAGAAAACGTATTACTTAGAGATAGCTATAAAAGGAGAGATATAACATTTGTAAGGACAGACAATACTATTGGAATTCACTGATTTACTTTGCTTTCTTTTACTCAGTTGTCATTTATTTCAATTCTTCTTATTTGTTCCAAATTTGATTATCAGTAACCCGAGTTCTTCTAAAAATTAAGCTTTGACCCGAATTTTCTATTTTCTGGTTAAACATCCATAACCATATATAATTGTAACGGTTGTAATAATAAGTGAAAATTTCCCGTAATCAAGATCAATGCCGATTTTCCTTCTTTATTTATAACTGATTCATGAACCTTCCCTTTGTATGGTCTTTATTCATCTCATGCCTATTTCTTCTTTTCCAACTGTCAGGATCGGTACCTTTTCTGATAGAACACCGGGGGCGTTTCATTCGTGCCTTTTCGATTCCTTTTATTGACTCAACTGAAAGTACCACTTGTCACCTCATTGATGGTCCACGTGTCATGTCTTTTTTTCCACCAATACAGTTGGGTATTGGATCTAGCTTCTCAAATGCTTACTGTGAAGAAACAGGCAATTTTGACAGAACGGAAGTTAGACCCCACTAAATACTGACAAAATATGTCTTCCATCTTGAGCACTAATCAGTTTGTTGGTTCCAAGATTTCTAAATCTTAGTAGGATCAAGTTTCTTTTTTGTTAGTCCAATGGTTGGAGAAATTAGAAGGTGGCGAAATTTTATAACAACAGTCTAAACTTGGGTGCAATGATTGTTGTCTCTCTTGAAAGTATATTACTACCATGGCATAGTGGATTATCTTTTTATTAGCCCCAAGGTTTCGCGTATTAATTTTGATGATACTAAACCAACATAAGATTTAATCAAAGAATATTTACTTGTGTGAATTTATGTTTGACAGATTAAATGAAGAAGAATTATTTTGATGAAGACCCGAACAAATATGGAAAAGAAGCTATTATGAAATCATCATAGAAGTAAAAGGAATGAAGGTAAGGAGAAAAATTATGCAGCTAATCTAGCAAGACAGAATGAGCACAATTAAAGAAATTAAGGCAAGACTCAACCAAGACGGAATCCGGAAAGCAATAAAGGAAGGATGAATTGAGAAAATATTCACAAATGGGCAAAAGGATTTGACGTGGGTTACTAGTACTATTTTCCTATCTCAATCAAACAGAGCACTAAAGTTTTGAAATACCATAGAAGGAAAAGTCTTTCACAATGGAAGGAATATTTTATGGAAAACTTTTAAGCAAGGAAACATGGTTACGTTGTTCATTGGAAATTTGGAAGGCATCACTGGAAGGAAGTATTGAGTTTCAAAAGGAAAAGGATCAAGGAAGATTTAGTATTGCCTACTCTCAGAAGGAAATAATATTTTGTGGCATGTGCCAAAGCTCCATAAATCATGCAAAGTTTGAAACTTATGGAAAGTGATAATATTTCCTTAACTTATGGAAGATATAAATTCCTCCAATAGATACAAAGGGGTCCAAGTTCAGAATTTTTTTTTAAGAGTTCCAGGGAATCAAAAATGATGATTCATGAAGATTTCAAATCTTGTTTGAATATATGCAACTATTAAGGAAGATGAATTCTGAAGATTGAGCTAACAGTGAAAGAACCAGTATCATGAATCAAGAGGAAGGAAGCGTTTTAGTTCGAAGACAACCAGATTCAAGGTTCTGCATCAAGGATCAAAATATAAGGAAAGTCAATATTCAAGGAAGATCTAACTGGATTCAAGAAGGAATCTCAACTGTTTTTGGAGATCTCATCAGCAATCTCCAAAGATACAATTCTTTTGGGTTGCACAAAGACTTTTCTATAAAGTCTAATTATGTGATTGGATATAAGAATCCAAAAGGAAAATAACATCAATCAAGAAGCAGATTGACTCGTCCTCAATCAAGGAAAGAATGAAGATTCAGTTACAGCACTAATGATCAATCAAGAAGCACATTGACTCAATCAAGAGAACTCAGATTACCAATCATGGTCACTCCAGTTTCGAAGACCACGCTTACGAATTAATCTCTCCTTGAATTCAGCTGTGACAAAGGAAGGTCACATTCGAATCTGGGCCAGTCAAAGAGCAAGATTCAAAGAGGCACCTCTTGGGTCAAAACCCTTAATTACATATCATGTTCCTCCAATTTCGAAAAGGACTCAACGGCTAGTTCCAGACAATTGCTATAAATACCAGAATGCTCTAGTGAAGAAGAACCAGCTTCGCAGACAACTTTCCTACTCTTTCTACACCTTAGTCTAGCATTGTATTCTTAAGTTTACTAGTGTTATAAAAGATAGAGAGAAGGGGAAAAATACTGAGAGGTTGTGTCATTGTTCGTTTCTTTGGTGAGCGAGTGAAAACCAAAGTGTCGTTGTTGGTGAGTGAGTGAAAACCAACCCTTTGTTCATTGTTGGTGAGCGAGTGAAAACAACCCTGTCAACGTTGGTGGTGATCGCTGAAAACCACTAAGGCTATACTCAATTCAATCTACAAAGAGATCTAAAGACAACACTCTTGCAACCCAAGAGGACTGGATTAGGATACCACATTGGTTCCGAACCAGTATAAAAATTTCTGGTGTCATTTACTTTATTGCTCTCGTATTATATCTGTTCCTTTACTATTTGTTGTGATTTAGACTTGTTTAAATCAAAAGTACTAACAGTTCTGTGCAGGCTGTCTCCGCATCAGTCGACTAAGTCTAAATATAGTCGACCAATTTTTAATAGGCGTACAATTCACCCCTCCGCTCTTGTACTTTCACTTTTAAGGCTCTCTCTTGAAAATGAATTCAACATACAAAGAAATAATCAAAACAGAAATTATCTTTGAATGTGATTTGGAAAAAAATTGAAGTTTCAAGCTAATGACAACAGTCAATATAGTATATTTTGCATGGAAAAACTACAGGTTTCATTCATTCTTCTGTATCAATATATATACTCTACCAAAACATTCGTCCTGATTCACTAAGTTCCCAAACTGATAGTCTTCTCACTAACTAATGGCAAGACAAAACACAACATTATAGGCTTATACTACTGCATCAATATTCATTTTCTATTTACACTCGCTTCCAAAACATTTTAGCAAAGACCATGGTCTGATTAAAGACTCATGAATATCAAGGGAAATTGTAACAGGGATAAGCAACCATGTTATATACCACTTCCGCTTTAGGTGATGCCCGCTGAAATTTGGTTATCTTCGCAAGTACTTTGAGAGATTGATCTCCTACTACATCGGGATCGATTACCATTCCCACCAGCATAGGCGACTTGGCCAATAAAACCTTGATAAGCTGCATTTCACCCCATGCTCCTGCTACACCTTTAAGCTTAACTATACGTCACATCTGAGAAGTTTGCAGGAGTTTCATCAACAGCACTCCAGAGCAGGAGCAAGTAATTTGCCCATAAGATCAAAAAGCTCCTAAGAAAGATCATGGGAAACCCATCACTCTGAACTTAAAACTGAAGATTTAATGAGAAGTATGACAATAAGAAAGTCACAACACACACATATGAAGAACAAACATCCTTAAGAACCTTAATTTCAAGTCCCTCTAAATACGAGGAGCTTCTTATCAAACAAAGCGCACATGAAAACTCGACTAGTTCTTCCAGGCAAATTTCAGATAGCATAGGTAAAGTCGTTTAAGGCAGTTGAGAGTATTAAGAAGCCTTGTTGGTACTTCACGTGGTCCTCCAACCATGAACTAGGAACAAAATGTCAAAAAAAAAGGATGAGTTAAAGCCCAAAATATGGTACATCTATGAAAACACATTAAAATGAAGTCACGATTACCCGAAAACTACTGTAATTCCAGTGGAGATGCTCGAGTGCAGGAATAGACTTGAAAAAATTGACAAGATCACGTTTTCCTGCTTTTACAATGGATGGTGTAGACTCATGTCAAACTTTTGCCAGAAGAGGGACACATTTTAGATGTAGAAAATATATATTGCCTGTGAAGACAATTGATCTCAGCTTGGGAGCAAAACCTCAATGTGGTTTGCATTATCTACGTATTCCAGCAGCAAATGTTCAAGCAACAGGCAAAGGGAGATAAAACGTCCAAGAAATTCAGTACAAGTTGTGACTTGACTTAGCTCTAGGCTAAGTAATCTATAAAATCCATTAAAGACGGGTGGGGTACGTACTATACATCTATGGAAAGTCGCATGCCTCAACTGCAAACATGTGAAAAATGAAGAAGACAATTTGTATAGGTTACCTATTGGAAATTGAAGAACAAGATTTTGCATACCATTCTTAGATAGGAAATATATTATGTTGTCAATCTTAGGGCAGTTGACAAGATAAAAAACGGAGAGGATAAACTTAGAAATATGCCCTACATGAAGGGTCAAACGCTGATAGATAATGTCAGTAATTTTAACAGTAGGAGGTATTAAGTCATTTGTTGTTTCCCAAAGTGTTTGATCAAGTTTCAGCTGTGGAAGTTTGCACCACTTATATCTCCAATTCCTCGATAAGATGCTTGTCCTCACAGCATCTCGTGAAGACAAACGCAAAAGAATGTCATCGATTACACTCTCAGGAAGGTTGCCAAGTACATTCGGAGGTAAACTTTGCTTTTTGCCATAGGAGGCATCATATTTGTAAGAAGAGATCTGTCTAGACAGAGCTAGCTATTCACATTATTAAAAATAATCTGTAGAAAAAAAACAAGAATTGAACACGAAAGGTAAAGAATCTCCAAACTGTCTAGACAGAGCTAGCTATTCACATTATTAAAAATAAAAGAAAGGGTGCATTGTAATTAAAGTCACTAAGTTGTCTCCCCTTAATATATGGACTGGCATTATTAGCAGCAAGATTCCCATATATACTTCATGAATACAGGACCTTATAAAAAAGTAGTATTCAAACGGGAAACTAATTAAACAGAGACAAGGATCGCATTGCTTTTGCGGCGATAAAGCTTATCAGCACAAATCAACAGCCACAAGAAAAAGACAAAAACATCCGATATTTGGCCGGATGCGATATCAAACTATAGTCAGACCCTCGATAACAACATCACTATATAATAGCGATTCACTATAACAACACCAACTTTTTATGGAACCAATTTTCATGCTATGTTATAATATACTATATGTTCTCTATAACAGCGCTTTGCTATAACATCAAAAAAAATTTCGGAACAAATGAGGCTGTTATAGAGACGCTTGACTATAGTAGTTTTCCTACCTTTTTATTTTTAATTTTTTTCTATGTACTAATCACTTCAGTACTAAAACATGCATAGCCTAATTCTCATGAGTTACCGCCCCGTTTCCCCCATTCCTGCTTCTTTATGCTTCGTTATCCATGTTTTATGTAGTTGAGTTGATTGGGTTGAGTTTGGAGTGAATTTGGTAAGAAATGAGACACTTAGTCTCTTTAAGAAAGGCTTAGTTTGGAAAAGTCAACCGGATGTTGACTTATGCGTTAGAGGGCTCTGATGTGTTTCCTGCAGACCTGCCGGGCATGCCACCGGACAGGGATATTGATTTTGGTATTGACATGGTGCCGGGCACTCAGCCCATCTCTATTCCGCCATATCGTATGGCACCAGCAGAGTTGAAAGAATTGAAGGAGCAGCTTCAGGAGCTCCTAGATAAGGGGTTCATTCGGCCTAGTGTGTCACCTTGGGGTGCACCAGTTTTGTTTGTAAAGAAGAAGGATGGCACGATGAGAATGTGCATCGATTATAGGCAATTGAACAAGGTAACGGTTAAGAACAAGTACCCCCTGCCTCGCATTGATGATTTATTTGACCAGCTTCAGGGAGCGAGGGTGTTCTCTAAGATTGATCTCCGTTCGGGCTATCACCAGTTAAAGATCAGGAATTCAGATATTCTTAAGACTGCTTTCAGGACTAGATATGGTCACTATGAGTTTCTTGTTATGTCTTTTGGGCTAACCAATGCCCCAGCTGCGTTCATGCATCTGATGAACAGTGTATTTCGGCCTTATCTGGATTCGTTTGTTATTGTTTTCATTGATGACATTCTGGTGTACTCGCGTAGTCAGGAAGAGCACGCAGAGCATTTCCAAGTTGTATTGCAGAGATTGAGGGAGGAGAAGCTTTATGCAAAGTTCTCCAAGTGTGAGTTTTGGCTCAGCTCAGTGGCTTTCTTGGGACACGTAGTGTCCAGCGAGGGTATTCAGGTTGATCCGAAGAAGATAGAGGCGGTTCCGAGTTGGCCTAGGTCGTCCTCAGCCACGGAGATTCGTAGTTTTCTTGGGTTGGCAAGATATTATCGCCGGTTTGTTCAGGGATTTTCCTCCATTGCATCGCCCTTGACTATGTTGACTCAGAAGGGTGCTTCATTTGTATGGTCGGACGAGTGTGAGGAGAGCTTTCAGAAGCTCAAGACAGCTTTGACCACAACTCCAGTATTGGTTTTGCCATCAGCTTCAGGTTCATATACCGTGTATTGTGATTCTTCGAGAGTTGGGATTGGTAGTGTATTGATGCAGGAGGGTAGAGTTATTGCTTATGCTTCGCGTCAGTTGAAGCCCCATGAGAAGAACTACCCTGTTCATGAGTTGGAGTTGGCTTCCATAGTTCATGCATTGAAGATTTGGAGGCATTACTTGTATGGCGTATCTTGTGAGGTATTCACTGATCATCGCAGTCTTCAGCATTTTTTCAAGCAAAAGGATCTTAATTTGAGGCAGCGGAGATGGCTACAATTTCTTAAGGATTATGATATTACTATTCTGTATCATTCGGGGAAGGCCAATGTAGTGGCCGATGCTTTGAGCCGAAAGGCAGTGAGTATGGGGAGTTTGGCGTATATTCCAGTTGGGGAGAGACCCTTGCAGTTGATGTTCAGACCTTGGCCAATCGGTTTGTGAGACTAGATATTTCGGAGCCCAGTTGGGTATTGGCTTGTGTGGTTTCTCGGTCTTCCTTGTATGATCGCATTAGAGAGCGCCGGTATGATGATCCGCATTTGCTTGTCCTTAAGGACAGGGTTCAGCATGATGATGCCAGAGACGTGACCATTAGTGATGATGGTGTGTTGAGGATGCAGGGCCGGATTTGCGTGCCCAATGTGGGTGGGCTTCGGGAGTTGATATTGGAGGAGGCCCACAGCTCGCGGTATTCCATTCATCCAGGTGCCGCGAAGATGTATCAGGATCTTAGACAACACTATTGGTGGCGGAGGATGAAGAAAGATATTGTGGAGTTTGTAGCTCGGTGTCTCAATTGTCAGCAGGTGAAATATGAGCATCAGAGACCGGGTGGCTTGCATCAGCAGATGGTTATTCCCGACTGGAAGTGGGAGAGGATCACTATGGATTTTGTTACCGGACTCCCACGGACTTTGATGAAGTTCGATGCTATTTGGGTGATTGTAGACAGGCTGACCAAGTCCGCGCACTTCATTCCTATCTGTACTACTTATTCTTTAGAGCGGCTGGCAGAGTTATATATTCGGGATATTGTTCGGTTGCATGGTGTTCCAGTTTCCATCATATCAGATTGGGGCACTCAGTTTACTTCCTAGTTTTGGAAGTCGGTTCAGCGAGAGTTGGGCACTCAGGTGCAATTGAGCACAGCTTTTCACCCTCAGACGGACGGGCAGTCCGAGCGCGCCATTCAGATATTGGAGGATATGCTACGCGCCTGTGTTATTGATTTCTGAGGGTCATGGGATCAGTTTCTACCGCTTGCAGAGTTTGCCTACAACAACAGCTATCAGTCCAGCATTCAGATGGCACCGTATGAGGCTTTGTATGGGAGGCGGTGTAGATCTCCAGTTGGTTGGTTTGAGCCCGGCGAGGCTAGGCTATTGGGGACAGATTTGGTTCAGGATGCTTTGGATAAAGTGAAGGTAATTCAGGAGAGACTTCGTACGGCGCAGTCAAGACAGAAGAGTTATGCGGACAGGAAGGTTCGAGATATATCCTATGGTTGGTGAGAAGGTCCTGTTAAAGGTTTCCCCCACGAAGGGTGTTATGAGATTCAGAAAGAAAGGGAAAGTTGAGTCCGCGATTTATTGGGCCTTTTGAGGTACTTCGGAGGATTTGGGAGGTGGCTTATGAGCTTGCATTGCCACCCATCTTGTCGAGTGTGCATCCAGTTTTCCATGTTTCTATGCTTCGAATGTATATTGGGGACCCCTCCCATGTTCTGGATTTCAGTACGGTTCAGTTGGAGGGTGATTTGACTTATGATGTAGAGCCAGCATCCATTTTGGAGCGTCAGGTTCGGAAGTTGAGGTCAAAGGATGTTGCTTCAGTGAAGGTGCAGTGGAGAGGTCGTCCCGTGGAGGAGGCTACCTGGGAGACCGAGCGGGAGATGCGGAGCAGATACCCCCACCTATTTGAGGCTTCAGGTATGTTTCTTGACTCGCTCGAGGACGAGCGTTTGTTTAAGTTGGGGAGGATGTGACGACCCGACCCGTCGTCTCATGAGTTACCACCCTGTTTCCCCCATTCCTGCTTCTTTATGCTTCGTTATCCATGTTTTATGTGGTCGAGTTGATTGGGTTGAGTTCGGAGTGAATTTGGTAAGAAATGAGACACTTAGTCTCTTTAAGGAAGGCTTAGTTTGAAAAAGTCAACCGGATGTTGACTTATGCGTTAGAGGGCTCGGATGTGATTTTCGATGATTCGGTTAGCTTCGGCGGATGATTTGTGAATTAGGAGTGTGATCGGAAGTGGTTTTGGAGGCCCGGTGTAGAATTAGGCTTGAATTGGCGAAGTTAGTATTTTGGCGAATTCCGGTTGATAGGTGAGATTTTGATCCGAGGGTTGGAATGGAATTTCGAGAGTTGCTGTAGCTTCGTTATGTGATTTGGGATGTGTGTGTAAAATTTCAGGTCATTCAGAGGTGATTTGGTTGGGTTTTTGATCAAATGCGTGTTTCAGAAGTTTTAGAAGAACTTAGGCTTGAATTCGATGAGAATTGATGGTTTTAGTGTTGTTTGAGGTGTTTTGATGATTGGAACAAGTTTGGAACGGGTTACCTACATGTGTTGTGCTTTTGGTTGAGGTCCCGGGGGCCTCGGGGTGATTTCGGATGGCTAATGGGAGGTTTTGAACTTGGAAGAAATTGCAGATTTTCACCTCAGCTGTTGCAGGTTTTTAATGCCCCGCGATCGCATAGAAGGAATTGGAGAGGCAGCAGATTTGTTCATCGCGTTCGCAGTGGAGTGTTCGCGATCGCAGAGAGTCAGGTGGTAAAGCTTCACGTTCGCAGGAGTCCCTCCGCATTCGCATAAGAGGATTCGAGGGTCAGGGGCAATTGCCCTTCGCGTTCGCGGCCTGGAGTATGCGTTCGCGTAGCTTGAGGAGTCAGAGCATCGCGTTCGCGGGGGAGCACTCGCGTTCGCGTAGGGTAATTTCTGAGAAAAATAAAAGGGTGCTTCGCGATCGCGGGGCTGAGGTCGCGATCGCGATGAAGGGGCTACAGGACCTGGGCAGAATGTTTTAAAACATTTCCTCCGCGAGCTAGGTTATATTTTCCTCCATTGTTGGACATTTTGATAGCTATTTGGGAGAAATTGAAGAGGTTTTCGAAGAGGATTGATTGGAGGTAAGTCCTATGAGCTAAAAACGTGATTATTATGTGAAATTAACCTTGAAATCCATGGAAACTTGGCTAAAATTGGAAGAACTAGGGCTTGGGATTTTGAGATTTCTAAATTGGGATTTGAAGGGCCATTTGAGCTCGGATTTGAGAGTTCTTGATATGTATAGACTCTTGACGAGATAAGGAACCCGTTGATGTAAAAATTTCTGAGTTTCGAGAAGTGGGCCCGGGGCTCGGGTTTTGCCAATTTCGGGATTTTTGATGTTTTTGGATTATTTTCGATTGGGTTTTGTTCCCTTAGCATATTGTGACGTATTCGTTGTGGTTTTGGTCAGATTCGACGCGCGAGAAGGCCGATTTGAGAGGCAAGGGCATAGCGAGCTAGAGCTTTAGCCGGTTTGAGGTGAGTAATGATGTTAAATGATGTCTTGAGGGTTTGAAACCCCGGATTTGCACATCGTAGTGCTATATTGAGGTGACTTGCACGCCGGATAGCGAGCGTGGGGTAGAGCACTGTTGGGGATTGTGACTTGGTCCGTCTCGATTGATGAAACTACTACTTATTTGACTGAGACTTATTGTTATCATTATGTTTTGGGCTAGTTGCCACGTTTGGGGCCTTGTGCCGACCTGTAGAACCCTTAGGGGCATTTTGACTGCTTTTTCCTCACTTTACTTGTTAAAAATCATATCCTGAGTCATGCTTCTATTTGTTTAAAAGATGTGAATCGGTGTTATAAATGTTAATTCTAAATGAGAGGAACATGAGGGCTGAGATCCCTACCTTATATTATTGTGCCTGAGAGGCTGTGAGTAAAATGACTGAGAGGGGCTGAGAACCCAACAGTGAGGATGTTATATATATTATGGATCGGGCTGTACGCCGCAGCAATACTTATATGGATCGGGCTGCACGCCGCAGCGATATATATATTGGATCGGGCTGCACGCCGCAGCGATATGGCGCTTGGGTTGTAGGAGCCCCTCCGGAGTCTGCACACCCCCAGTGAGCACAGTCGACTATTTATACGGATCGGGCTGCACGCCGCAGCGATGTACGGATCGGGCTACACACCGCAGCGGTTATTCTGATTTCTGTTATTATGAGAGTTATATTGGCTAAGTGCAGAGAGTGCGCCCGAGGGGCGGATTTCTACTTGTTATTACCTGTTAAATTACCTGTTATGCCGGATTTGAAGAGATTTCATTTGACTTATTCGCTGGGTTACTGTTTAAGTGATTTTACTGCTTTGATATAGAACTGCTTTGTGCCTTTACGTGTTTTCATGCTTTCAGTCATTATTTATATTTATTACTCACTGGGTCGGAGTACTCACATTACTCCCTGCACTTTGCGTGCAGATTCAGGTGTTCCAGAGGCTGAGTGTGAGTTCCCCGGTTGATCAGCTTTCACCGGAGACATCGAGGTAGCTGCATGGCTTCCGCAAACCCGAGTCCTCCTTCTATCTTGCTATTTTTTTCCCATTTCCAGACATTTCTGTATTAGGTTGTTCAGACCTGTGATAGAGGCTCTTGACTTGTGACACCTGATCGGTGGGCTGTGTATTAGTACTGTCTTAGATTTCCGCATACTTAACTTACTGTTTCAGACTTTTAAAATGTTAAATTGGCTTTTAAACTGCGTTAGCTGGTAATGAACTTTATAAGGAATGAATTGAGGTTAATGATTGGTCAGACTTGCCTAGCAATGTGTTGGGCACCATCACGACCGGGATTGGGATCGTGACACTAATTAAGTTTAGTGACAAAAGAGTTCACTAGGTACCACTTTAATACTTCCTTCAACGCCTAAATAATATTGTTCTATCTTTTTAAAACTAATTAAAACTGTTACCAAAAGTGGGAGTGTTCTCTGAAATAGTAGCTAAGAACACACAAGAGTTTTATCAACAATGAAGAAAACAGTAAGTAGAAAAGGAGAAAAAGATAGAACCTGAGAATGAATTGTCAAGTGCTCCTAAAGTCGTCTGATGGCTAACTCAGTTGTCTTCTAAATGGGG